>NW_027010781.1:0-120000 GCF_036934945.1 Oncorhynchus masou masou | reverse complement strand
CTGTTTGTTCAGGTAGTTATAGACAGTACAGCAACACAAGGCCATGTCTCACACTTATTTTTATTCATTAAAGTAGGATATTTATTGTCTTTCAATCTGTTATTTTCTAAATGTATCTGAGAATGTAGACAGAAGGGCTAAAACGGACATGATTGATCTGAGGGGGAAATCATTGATCCATTCAGAAATGTTTTTTGCAACAAGTAAGATATTTTGTATAATGTAAAGTAGACGAGGTTATAATGTATAGTAGTGGGTTGTTAGTGATATGTAGATGTTATATTATGTAAAGTAGACTAGGTTATAATGTATAGTAGTGGGTTGTTAGTGATATGCAGATCAAGGTCTATACCTCAGCTATAGCCTAGATATCATAGATGACCAGCCTAAACATGTTCAGATCAGTTCACAGAGACCATCAGGTTTGTCAGCATGATAAGTGATCATAACTCAAACCTACTCTGACTATTTAATTCTCTCTTCGCCAAGGAGCTCACAGTGTGGCAGACTTTGTGATAGAATTCAGGACATTGGCTGTGGAGAGTGGTTGGAATGAGGAATCACTACAAGCGTTTTTTTACCAGGGGTTGTCGGAGCAACTCAAGGACGAGCTGATCTCCTATCCAGAGCCTAGTGACCTAGATAGTTTGGTCACCTTAGCTATTCGGGTAGATAATAGAGTCTGAGAGAGAAGGAGGGAGAAGCAGTGGGGTCCATCTAATCAATCTGAGACTCGGTTACCATTCGGGTCAGGAAGTGGACCAGAACGGGTTGATCATTTTCCCTTACACGGGATTAGTGGAGGAGTCCTGCCGCCAGATCCTGAACCTATGCAAGTGGGGCGGCACGGGTTAACTAAGGACGAGCGCCAACGTAGACGTGAGACCAACAGCTGCCTCTACTGTGGTAGCTCGGGACATTACATCTCCGTTTGTCCTCAGCGCCCGTTACACTGCTCGGCTCGTTAAGTTTGGGAGGTTTGTTAGCGAGCCAGTTTCAACCTCTCAAGAGCCCTGTCAGACCTCGTTTTCCTGCTACCCTCATAAATAAGAATCAGAGTTTAGCGATTAACGCTTTCATCGATTCAGGTGCCGATGACAGCTTCATTGATGCCGACTTAGTGGAACAGCTGGGGCTTTCCAAGGAGCAATTACCGGAAGCCATTGAAGCAACCACTCTGAACGGCAGTAGTCTGGCACGGATCACTATGAGGACTGAACCGGTTAAGATGTTGTTGTCGGGGAATCATTCAGAGGTTATTTTTTTTTCATTTTGCCTTCCCCCCCCCCCCATGTTCCTCTGGTTCTTGGATACCCCTGGCTAAGAGAACACAATCCATCGTTCGATTGGGTGACTGGTAAGGTAACTAGTTGGAGCATTGATTGCCATGCGAACTGCCTCAGGACTGCCTGTTCTCATGCTGTCCCCAGTCGGGTCAGTGAGTCTGCTCCTCCTGATTTGTCCCTGGTTCCTGAAACATATCACGAGTTGGGTGAGGTGTTCAGTAAGCAGAAAGCTCAGTCACTTCCTCCCCACCGACCTTATGATTGTACAATTAAGCTGTTCCCTGGAGCTGCCTTTCCCAAGGGACGGTTATACAGTATTTCTCGACCTGAGCGGGAAGCCCTGGAGACCTACATAAAGGAGTCTCTTACTGCAGGTCTCATTCGTCCCTTGTCATCACCCCTGGGAGCTGGATTTTTTTTGTGAGTAAGAAGGATGGCTCTCTTCGACCGTGTATTGATTATCGGGGGTTGAATGATATTACGGTCAAGAACAAGTACCCCTTGCCCTTGATGAGCTCCGCTTTCGATTCTTTACAGGGTGCTACTGTGTTTACGAAGCTTGATCTACGCAATGCGTATCATTAGGTTCGGATCAAAGAGGGGGACGAGTGGTTGACTGGATTCAATATACCTATGGGACATTTCGAGTACCAGGTGATGCCGTTTGGACTTTCCAACGCCCCAGCAGTGTTCCAAGGTTTGGTGAATGACGTGCTGAGGGATATGATCGGTCTGTTTGTGTTCGTTTACCTGGATGACATCCTGATTTTCTCCAAGGAGCTTTCCAGCCACATCCAGCATGTTAAGCAGGTCCTACAGCGGTTATTGGAGAACCGTCTGTTTGTGAAGGCAGAGAAGTGTGATTTTCACGCCCACACTACATCCTTCCTCGGGTACATCATCTCCAGGGGTGAGATCAAGATGGACCAAGAGAAGGTTCAGGCGGTTCGGGATTGGGCCCGGCCCGGTACGAGATCGCAGCTTCAGAGATTCCTGGGATTTGCGAACTTCTATCGGAGGTTTATCCGTGATTACAGCCGGGTGGACGCCCCTTTAACCGCTCTGACGTCTTGCACCAGAATTTTCTGTTGGACTCCTGAGGCAGACCGAGCATTTCTGAATTTGAAGAGCCGATTCACCAACGCGCCGATTCTCTCTCAACCTGACACTTCCCGTCAGTTTGTTGTTGAGGTGGACGCGTCTGATGTGGGGGTGGGCGCCATCCTGTCCCAGCGTAGCTCCACTGATGGTAAACTCCATCCCTGCGCCTTCTACTCTTGTCGTCTTTCACCAGCTGAGAGAAACTACGATGTGGGTAACCGGGAGCTTCTCGCTGTGAAGCTTGCCTTGGAGGAGTGGCGTCACTGGTTGGAGGGAGCGGAGCAACCGTTTGTGGTCTGGACTGACCACAAGAATCTGGCTTACGTGTAATCAGCTAAACGTCTCAACTACCGTCAGGCCAGGTGGGCTTTGTTTTTTGGACGCTTCAATTTTTCCCTGACGTTCCGACCTGGGTCGAAGAACGGCAAAGCGGACGCCTTGTCCCGGATGTTCTCCAAGACGGATGAGAGTGGGGCCAAGACTGAGACGATTCTTCCCTAGAACCTTGTCATGGGAGCTGTTACATTGAGGATTGAGGAGGATGTGATGGCGGCCCTTCGGACGCAGCCCGGCCCCGTTAACGGTCCACCCGGTCGGTTGTTCATGCCTGAGTCGGTCCGTTCTGCTGTTCTTCAGTGGTCCCACGCCAGCAAGATAGCTTGTCACCCTGGCGTTGCTCGGACTATGGCGCTACTGCGCAGACGATTTTGGTGGCCTGCCATGGGAGAAGATACCCGGAGGTTTGTTGCCGCATGTCCTGTTTGTGCTCAGAACAAAAGTACCAATCGGCCCAGCTCTGGGCTTCTTCACCCCCTACCTATTCCTCGGCAACCTTGGTCGCATCTGGCCCTGGATTTTGTCACGGGATTCCCCCCTTCTGTTGGGAACACGATCATTCTGACCATTGTGGACAGATTCAGCAAGTTTGCTCATTTTGTCCCTCTCTCCAAGCTGCCATCTGCCACGGAGATGTCCGAGATCCTGGTTAGGGAGGTTTTCAGGGTCCACGGATTCCCCAGTGACATTGTTTCTGACCGTGGTCTTCAGTTTACCTCTGCTGTCTGGAGATCCTTCTGTTTGGCCATTGGAGCTACAGTCAGTCTCACTTCTGGATTTCACCCACAATCTAATGGTCAGGCGGAGAGAGCCAACCAGAAGATGGAGTCCACGCTGCGTTGTCTTGTCTCCTCTGATCCCACCTCTTGGTCATCTCAATTACCCTGGGTCGAGTATGCCCATAATACCCTTCCTTCATCTGCCACTGGGATGTCCCCCTTCCAATGCCTGTACGAATACCAACCTCCCTTGTTTCCTTCTCAGGAGAGGGATCTTTCGGTTCCTTCTGTCCAGGCCCACATTCGTCGTTGCCACCGGACCTGGCATCGGGCCAGGAAGGTTCTCCTTAGAGTTTCTGACCGGTATCAGATCCAGTATTCCTGCTCCCGCTTATACCATCGGAGATAAGGTTTGGTTGGCTACACGGGATCTTCCTCTACGGACTGAGTCGAGGAAACTGTCACCAAGGTTCATTGGTCCGTTTGTGGTGGAGAGAATCATTAACCCTGTTGTGGTCCGACTCAAATTGCCGGCAACGCTTCGAGTACACCCCACCTTTCATGTCTCATGCCTCAAGCCGGTTCTCCTCAGTCCTCTGTTGCCCCTCCTCCTCCTCCTCGGATGATCGGAGGTGGTCCTGCCTACACGGTGCGCCGCATAATGGATTCCAGACGGCGGGGTCGAGTTTTCCAATATGTCGTGGATTGGGAAGGATATGGTCCAGAGGAGAGGAGTTGGATTCCTCGGCGTCAGATCCTTGATGACGACCTGCTTCGTGACTTCTACCGCCTCCATCCTGGCGCTCCAGGTAGTCCGCCCGGTGGCGTTCGTTGGAGGGGGGGTACTGTCACGAATCCCGCTTCCTGAGTCTGTGTTTGCCTGTGTTTCTGTCCTGGAGTGTGTTTCCGGTGTCCTGGAACGCACCCTGTCTGGTTGCCGGGCGAATTAGCTTGTTGGGAGATCGATGTTCACCCTCACCTGTATCCAACAGTGATCTGCACACCTGTCCTGATCATCACCTCTCCCCTTCAAAAGCTCTGACCTGACATCCATTCCCTCCTGGATCGTTAGCCATGAACAGTATGTTGTGCCATAGTATCAGCCTCAAGTTGGATAGAATTTGTTTTGTTGTTTTTTACGTATTGCTTGCCTTAAACTTACCTCCGTTTGTTCTGTCTTCAGTTAATCACCCGGATCATTTACCCCATTCCCGCCTGGTCGTCGGAGGATTCCGCTACCCCATTGGATCCACCTATTTACTCCCATCAACTCACCACCGCTGCACGCTACGCCACCTGGATATATCTACACATTCACATTCACTTGTAAATAAATACTCACCTTCTTCCTACTCTCCTTGTCCTGGTCTGCTTCTGGGTTCGATTTTGAAAGAACGTGACAGCAACTAGAAGGCTGAACCCAGAAGACAACTCTAAATCAACACTTACTGATATTATCCTAAAATCCTTTCACTCGTATTATTGTGTCTCTTTGTTCAACGAATGTTGGCCAGCCTGTGCTGTTAATATAGTTGAAAACAGCGGGCAGGGAGGTCAACACCCTACGTATTGCACCAATAGGGTTAACCCACATGGTGGGAATTGTTACCTGGCTCACACAAAAACATGTCTCAGACACCAATGTAGCAAACAGCGGGGCAGGGAAGTGAACCCAGGTTGCATGTGTTAAAGGTGAACAACCTGCGCATCGCACCATTGGCATCAATTGGGTTACTTAGTTGGAATTGTGACATGGCTCAAATAGTGAGGATCACTACACTAGTGGAACTATGATACAATTACATTATCATATGAAATGTAGAGGATCACCACACTATAGAGGAACTATGATACAATTACATTATCATATGAAATGTAGAGGATCACTACACTATAGAGGACCTATGATACAATTACATTATCATATGAAATGTAGAGGATCACTACACTATAGTGGAACTATGATACAATACATTATCATATGAATAGTAGAGGATCACTACACTATAGTGGAACTATGATACAATACATTATCATATGAAATGTAGAGGGTCTCTACACTTTAGACGAACTATGATACAATTACATTATCATATGAAATGTAGAGGATCACTACACTATAGTGGAACTATGATACAATTACATTATCATAGGAAATGTATAGGAAATATGATACAATTACATTATCACATGAAATGTTAAATGTAGAACTATAATATATGAATGTTGATATATTGAATTTGACTTGACCACATCCAGTCAGCTCCATGTGGTATGATTAAACTGACACCAACCTGTCTCAGTAGAAGTACTGTTAGGAGTGTTTTACTGTCATTCACTATACTAACATTACACTAGACATTTAATTTATCTACTGTTAGGAGTGTTATACTTCACTATACTAACATTACACCAGACATTTAATTTATCTACTGTTAGGAGTGTTATACTTCACTATACTAACATTACACCATACATTTAATGTCTCTACTGTTAGTAGTGTTTTACTTCCATTCACTATACGAACATTACACCAGACATTTAATGTCTCTACACACTTTACAATAATCCCTGGCAATAATCCCTTGTAGCCTGAATTCACAACTAGAACATGTCAAGTCATTGAGATATTTCCTGTTCTGTTCTGTATATTCTGATGGATGAGGCCTGAGCTGGAATGTGAAGCTAACTGAAGCTGGCTAACTTTAGAAAACCAGTATATCTGGCTAGTATCATAGTTTACCCCTCAGGCTACAATCAGGTTTCAGCATCAGGCAGGTATCAACATGCCGAGTCGTAGGCTACAACCTGGGTTGTGTTCATTAGTTTACTCCACAGCCAACAGTTTTAAAATGTTGCTGTCACGCCCTGACCACAGAGAGCCCTTGGTTCTCTATGGTGTTGTAGATCAAGGCATGACTAGGGGGGTGTTCTAGTTTTCCTATTTCTATGTTGGTGTGCTTGGTATGGTTCCCAATTAGAGGCAGCTGATTATCGTTGTCTCTAATTGAGGATCATGCTTCAGTTCCTCATTGTTGTTTTGTGTCTGTGTGTGTTGCACCTCGTCGTCACGTTTTGTTGCTTGGTTATTGTTTTGTTAAGTAGTTTCACTTTAAATAAATATGTGGAACTCAACACACGCTGTGCCTTGGTCCGTCCATTACAACGACCGTGACAGTTGCATAAAACACAAACAGTTCACTATAAACGCTGTACAATGTGACCTAAACAGTTCACTGTCAACGCTGTACAATGTGACCGAAACAGTTCACTGTCAACGCTGTACAATGTGACCGAAACAGTTCACTGCAAACGCTGTACAATGTGACCTAAACAGTTCACTGTCAACGCTGTACAATGTGACCGAAACAGTTCACTGCAAACGCTGTACAATGTGACCGAAACAGTTCACTGCAAACGCTGTACAATGTGACCTAAACAGTTCACTGCAAACGCTGTACAATGTGACCTAAACAGTTCACTGTAAACGCTGTACAATGTGACCGAAATAGTTCACTGTCAACGCTGTACAATGTGACCGAAACAGTTCACTGCAAACGCTGTACAATGTGACCTAAACAGTTCACTGCAAACGCTGTACAATGTGACCTAAACAGTTCACTGTAAACGCTGTACAATGTGACCGAAACAGTTCACTGTCAACGCTGTACAATGTGACCGAAACAGTTCACTGCAAACGCTGTACAATGTGACCTAAACAGTTCACTGCAAACGCTGTACAATGTGACCTAAACAGTTCACTGTAAACACTGTACAATGTGACCGAAATAGTTCACTGTCAACGCTGTACAATGTGACCTAAACGGGTTCTGTTGCCAAGCGTTTTGCTACGGTGGGAACTAATGAACACAAACAACATGTTTTGAGGAAGTGTAAGTAGTTGTTAGTCCCTCCACAATATTTATTTGTCTCTTTCACACAACAAACCTTCCTGATTGAAAAACATTAACAGCATTAACAGAACATGTTTGATTGTTGATTGTTGTGTTTTAAGCCTGTTTTGAGAAGACAAGTCTATAGACCTATGATACAGTAGGAGATCACCCTGGTCTATAGGCCTATGATACAGTAGGAGATCACCCTGGTCTATAGACCTATGATACAGTAGGAGATCACCCTGGTCTATAGACCTATGATACAGTAGGAGATCACCCTGGTCTATAGACCTATGATACAGTAGGAGATCACCCTGGTCTATAGACCTATGATACAGTAGGAGATAACCCTGGTCTATAGACCTATGATACAGTACACTCTTAGAATAAATAATAAATCCACCAAAAATATAATCAATTATTTGAACACACATAACAATATCATCAACTATATGAAAACACATAACAATATCATCAACTATATGAATACACATAACAATATCATCAACTATATGAATACAAATAACAATATCATCAACTATATGAATACACATAACAATATCATCAACTATATGAATACACAAAACAATATCGTCAACTATATGAACACACATAACAATATCATCAACTATATGAATATACACAACAATATCATAACTATATGAACACACACAACAATATCATCAACTATATGAATACACATAACAATATCATCAACTATATGAACACACATAACAATATCATCAACTATATGAATACACAGAACAATCGTCGTCTTACCTTTTATCTCTCAATAGAAACAGAGTCTGGATGATCATCGGGTCGTCAAAAGTTAGTTTCATTTGCTCTGCTCATTTACATATCAGGTTCTGCCTGTTCTCTCCCCCTCTCTCTTTATAGCTCTTACAATGTGACTTGGAATACATTCTACAACTGTCTGGAACTCTATTCTTCTGTCTCTCTCCATCACTTTCTCTGTGTCGTCTGTTGCTGTCTCTGTGTCTTGTCTGGTGTCTCTCTCCATCACATCCTATTCCTCTGTTGCTGTCTCTGTGTCTTGTCTGGTGTCTCTCTCCATCATATCCTATTCTGTTGCTGTCTCTCTGTCTTGTCTGGTGTCTCTCTCCATCATATCCTATTCTGTTGTTGTCTCTGTGTCTTGTCTGGTGTCTCTCTCCATCATATCCTATTCTGTTGTTGTCTCTGTGTCTTGTCTGGTGTCTCTCTCCGTCATATCCTATTCCTCTGTTGCTGTCTCTGTGTATTGTCTGTGTCTCTCTCCATCATATCCTATTCCTTTGTTGCTGTCTCCGTGTCTTGTCTGGTGTCTCTCTCCATCATGTCCTATTCCTCTGTTGCTGTCTCTGTGTATTGTCTGGTGTCTCTCTCCATCATATCCTATACTGTTGCTGTGTCTGTGTCTCTCTCCATCACCAGAAAATGTTGAGGGTTAGGCATACTATAATACAACATTCACAACATGACAACACAACTACATAACACCATTAAATACAGTTGAGGGTTACTACAATACAACATGACAACACAACTACATGACACCATTAAATACAGTTGAGGGTTACTACAATACAACATGACAACACAACTACATAACACCATTAAATACAGTTGAGGGTTACTACAATACAACATAACAACACAACTACATAACACCATTAAATACAGTTGAGGGTTACTACAATACAACATGACAACACAACTACATGACACCATTAACTACAGTTGAGGGTTACTACAATACAACATGACAACACAACTACATAACACTATTAAATACAGTTGAGGGTTCCTACAATACAACATGACAACACAACTACATAACACCATTAAATACAGTTGAGGGTTACTACAATACAACATTCACCACATGACAACACAACTACATAACACCATTAAATACAGTTGGAATGTAGTTAGAACTCAAACTGTTTCCATCAAACAGAAAAACAACAATAAATCTGGATCAACACAACAGTAGTTCAGGTGGCTGTTTGTGTAGATGCTGTTTGTCTCTGTAGGACAGTAGTTCAGGTGGCTGTTTGTGTAGATGCTGTTTGTCTTTGTAGGACAGTAGTTCAGGTGGCTGTTTGTCTTTGTAGGACAGTAGTTCAGGTGGCTGTTTGTGTAGATGCTGTTTGTCTCTGTAGGACAGTAGTTTAGGTGGCTATTTGTGTAGATGCTGTTTGTCTTTGTAGGACAGTAGTTCAGGTGGCTGTTTGTGTAGATGCTGTTTGTCTTTGTAGGACAGTCGTTCAGGTGGCTGTTTGTCTTTGTAGGACAGTAGTTCAGGGGCTGTTTGTCTTTGTAGGATAGTAGTTCAGGTGGCTGTTTGTGTAGATGCTGTTTGTCTCTGTAGGACAGTAGTTCAGGTGGCTATTTGTGTAGATGCTGTTTGTCTTTGTAGGACAGTAGTTCAGGTGGCTGTTTGTGTAGATGCTGTTTGTCTTTGTAGGACAGTAGTTCAGGTGGCTGGTGGCTGTTTGTCTTTGTAGGACAGTAGTTCAGGTGGCTGTTTGTTTGTGTAGTTCAGGTGGCTGTTTGTGTAGATGTTTGTCTTTGTAGGACAGTAGTTCAGGTGGCTACTTGTCTTTGTAGGACAGTAGTTCAGGTGGCTGTTTGTCTTTGTAGGACAGTAGTTCAGGTGGCTGTTTGTATAGATGCTGTTTGTCTCTGTAGGACAGTAGTTCAGGTGGCTGTTTGTCTTTGTAGGACAGTAGTTCAGGTGGCTGTTTGTGTAGATGCCTTTTGTATTTGTAGGACAGTATTTCAGGTGGCTGTTTGTGTAGATGCTGTTTGTCTTTGTAGGACAGTAGTTCAGGTGGCTGTTTGTCTTTGTAGGACAGTAGTTCAGGTGGCTGTTTGTATAGATGCTGTTTGTCTCTGTAGGACAGTAGTTCAGGTGGCTGTTTGTCTTTGTAGGACAGTAGTTCAGGTGGTCTGTTTGTGTAGATGCCTTTTGTCTTTGTAGGGCAGTAGTTCAGGTGGCTGTTTGTCTTTGTAGGACAGTAGTTCAGGTGGCTGATTGTGTAGATGCTGTTTGTCTTTGTAGGACAGTAGTTCAGGTGGCTGTTTGTGTAGATGCTGTTTGTCTTTGTAGGACAGTAGTTCAGGTGGCTGTTTGTCTTTGTAGGACAGTAGTTCAGGTGGCTGTTTGTGTAGATGCTGTTTGTCTTTGTAGGACAGTAGTTCAGGTGGCTACTTGTCTTTGTAGGACAGTAGTTCAGGTGGCTGTTTGTCTTTGTAGGACAGTAGTTCAGGTGGCTGTTTGTATAGATGCTGTTTGTCTCTATAGGACAGTAGTTCAGGTGGCTGTTTGTCTTTGTAGGACAGTAGTTCAGGTGGCTGTTTGTGTAGATGCCTTTTGTATTTGTAGGACAGTATTTCAGGTGGCTGTTTGTGTAGATGCTCTTTGTCTTTGTAGGACAGTAGTTTAGGTGGCTGTTTGTCTTTGTAGGACAGTAGTTCAGGTGGCTGTTTGTGTAGATGCCTTTTGTATTTGTAGGACAGTATTTCAGGTGGCTGTTTGTGTAGATGCTCTTGGTCTTTGTAGGACAGTAGTTCAGGTGGCTGTTTGTGTAGATGCTGTTTGTCTTTGTAGGACAGTAGTTCAGGTGGCTGTTTGTCTTTGTAGGACAGTAGTTCAGGGGCTGTTTGTCTTTGTAGGATAGTAGTTCAGGTGGCTGTTTGTGTAGATGCTGTTTGTCTCTGTAGGACAGTAGTTCAGGTGGCTATTTGTGTAGATGCTGTTTGTCTTTGTAGGACAGTAGTTCAGGTGGCTGTTTGTGTAGATGCTGTTTGTCTTTGTAGGACAGTAGTTCAGGTGGCTGTTTGTCTTTGTAGGACAGTAGTTCAGGTGGCTGTTTGTGTAGATGCTGTTTGTCTTTGTAGGACAGTAGTTCAGGTGGCTACTTGTCTTTGTAGGACAGTAGTTCAGGTGGCTGTTTGTCTTTGTAGGACAGTAGTTCAGGTGGCTGTTTGTATAGATGCTGTTTGTCTCTGTAGGACAGTAGTTCAGGTGGCTGTTTGTCTTTGTAGGACAGTAGTTCAGGTGGCTGTTTGTGTAGATGCCTTTTGTATTTGTAGGACAGTATTTCAGGTGGCTGTTTGTGTAGATGCTGTTTGTCTTTGTAGGACAGTAGTTCAGGTTGCTGTTTGTCTTTGTAGGACAGTAGTTCAGGTGGCTGTTTGTATAGATGCTGTTTGTCTCTGTAGGACAGTAGTTCAGGTGGCTGTTTGTCTTTGTAGGACAGTAGTTCAGGTGGCTGTTTGTGTAGATGCCTTTTGTCTTTGTAGGGCAGTAGTTCAGGTGGCTGTTTGTCTTTGTAGGACAGTAGTTCAGGTGGCTGATTGTGTAGATGCTGTTTGTCTTTGTAGGACAGTAGTTCAGGTGGATGTTTGTGTAGATGCTGTTTGTCTTTGTAGGACAGTAGTTCAGGTGGCTGTTTGTCTTTGTAGGACAGTAGTTCAGGTGGCTGTTTGTGTAGATGCTGTTTGTCTCTATAGGACAGTAGTTCAGGTGGCTGTTTGTCTTTGTAGGACATTAGTTCAGGTGGCTGTTTGTGTAGATGCCTTTTGTATTTGTAGGACAGTATTTCAGGTGGCTGTTTGTGTAGATGCTCTTTGTCTTTGTAGGACAGTAGTTTAGGTGGCTGTTTGTCTTTGTAGGACAGTAGTTCAGGTGGCTGTTTGTGTAGATGCCTTTTGTATTTGTAGGACAGTATTTCAGGTGGCTGTTTGTGTAGATGCTCTTTGTCTTTGTAGGACAGTAGTTCAGGTGGCTGTTTGTGTAGATGCTGTTTGTCTTTGTAGGACAGTAGTTCAGGTGGCTACTTGTCTTTGTAGGACAGTAGTTCAGGTGGCTGTTTGTCTTTGTAGGACAGTAGTTCAGGTGGCTGTTTGTATAGATGCTGTTTGTCTCTGTAGGACAGTAGTTCAGGTGGCTGTTTGTCTTTGTAGGACAGTAGTTCAGGTGGCTGTTTGTGTAGATGCCTTTTGTCTTTGTAGGGCAGTAGTTCAGGTGGCTGTTTGTCTTTGTAGGACAGTAGTTCAGGTGGCTGATTGTGTAGATGCTGTTTGTCTTTGTAGGACAGTAGTTCAGGTGGCTGTTGGTGTAGATGCTGTTTGTCTTTGTAGGACAGTAGTTCAGGTGGCTGTTTGTCTTTGTAGGACAGTAGTTCAGGTGGCTGTTTGTGTAGATGCTGTTTGTCTTTGTAGGACAGTAATTCAGGTGGCTGTTTGTCTCTATAGGACAGTAGTTCAGGTGGCTGTTTGTGTAGATGCTGTTTGTCTTTGTAGGACAGTAGTTCAGGTGGCTGTTTGTATAGATGCTGTTTGTCTCTGTAGGACAGTAGTTCAGGTGGCTGTTTGTCTTTGTAGGACAGTAGTTCAGGTGGCTGTTTTTGTAGATGCCTTTTGTATTTGTAGGACAGTATTTCAGGTGGCTGTTTGTATAGATGCTGTTTGTCTCTGTAGGACAGTAGTTCAGGTGGCTGTTTGTCTCTGTAGGACAGTAGTTCAGGTGGCTGTTTGTCTTTGTAGGACAGTAGTTCAGGTGGCTGTTTGTGTAGATGCTGTTTGTCTCTGTAGGACAGTAGTTCAGGTGGCTGTTTGTCTTTGCAGGACAGTAGTTCAGGTGGCTGTTTGTGTAGATGCTGTTTGTCTCTGTAGGACAGTAGTTCAGGTGGCTATTTGTGTAGATGCTGTTTGTCTTTGTAGGACAGTAGTTCAGGTGGCTGTTTGCGTAGATGCTGTTTGTCTTTGTAGGACAGTAGTTCAGGTGGCTGTTTGTGTAGATGCTGTTTGTCTCTGTAGGACAGTAGTTCAGGTGGCTGTTTGTCTTTGTAAGACACTATTTCAGGTGGATGTTAGTCTCTGTAGGACAGTAGTTCATTTGGCTATTTGTCTCTGTAGGACAGTAGTTCAGGTGGCTGTTTGTCTTTGTAAGACAGTATTTCAGGTGGCTGTTAGTCTTTGTTGGACAGTAGTTCAGGTGGCTGTTTGTCTTTGTAGGACAGTAGTTCAGGTGGCTGTTTGTTTTTGTAAGACAGTATTTCAGGTTGCTGTTTGTGTAGATGCTGTTTGTCTTTGTAGGACAGTAGTTCAGGAGGCTGTTTGTCTTTGTAGGACAGTAGTTCAGGTGGCTGTTTGTCTCTGTAGGACAGTAGTTCAGGTGGCTGTTTGTATTTGTAGGACAGTTGTTCAGGTGGCTGTTTGTATTTGTAGGACAGTAGTTCAGGTGGCTGTTTGTCTTTGTAGGACAGTAGTTCCGGTGGCTGTTTGTATTTGCAGGACAGTAGTCAGTAGTTCAGGTGGCTGTTTGTATTTGCAGGACAGTAGTTCAGGTGGCTGTTTGTATTTGCAGGACAGTAGTTCAGGTGGCTGTTTGTGTTTGCAGGACAGTAGTCCAGGTGGCTGTTTGTGTAGATGCTGTTTGTCTTTGTAGGACAGTAGTTCAGGTGGCTGTTTGTCTCTGTAGGACAGTAGTTCAGGTGGCTGTTTGTCTTTGTAGGACAGTAGTTCAGGTGGCTGTTTGTATTTGCAGGACAGTTGTTCAGGTGGCTGTTTGTATTTGTAGGACAGTAGTTCAGGTGGCTGTTTGTGTAGATGCTCTTTGTCTTTGTAGGACAGTTGTTCAGGTGGCTGTTTGTGTAGATGCTGTTTGTCTTTGTAGGACAGTAGTTCAGGTGGCTGTTTGTCTTTGTAGGACAGTAGTTCAGGTGGCTGTTTGTGTAGATGCTGTTTGTCTTTGTAGGACAGTAGTTCAGGTGGCTACTTGTCTTTGTAGGACAGTATTTCAGGTGGCTGTTTGTCTTTGTAGGACAGTAGTTCAGGTGGCTGTTTGTATAGATGCTGTTTGTCTCTGTAGGACAGTAGTTCAGGTGGCTGTTTGTCTTTGTAGGACAGTAGTTCAGGTGGATGTTTGTGTAGATGCCTTTTGTATTTGTAGGACAGTATTTCAGGTGGCTGTTTGTGTAGATGCTGTTTGTCTTTGTAGGACAGTAGTTCAGGTGGCTGTTTGTCTTTGTAGGACAGTAGTTCAGGTGGCTGTTTGTATAGATGCTGTTTGTCTCTGTAGGACAGTAGTTCAGGTGGCTGTTTGTCTTTGTAGGACAGTAGTTCAGGTGGCTGTTTGTGTAGACGCCTTTTGTCTTTGCAGGGCAGTAGTTCAGGTGGCTGTTTGTCTTTGTAGGACAGTAGTTCAGGTGGCTGATTGTGTAGATGCTGTTTGTCTTTGTAGGACAGTAGTTCAGGTGGCTGTTTGTGCAGATGCTGTTTGTCTTTGTAGGACAGTAGTTCAGGTGGCTGTTTGTCTTTGTAGGACAGTAGTTCAGGTGGCTGTTTGTGTAGCTGCTGTTTGTCTTTGTAGGACAGTAGTTCAGGTGGCTACTTGTCTTTGTAGGACAGTAGTTCAGGTGGCTGTTTGTCTTTGTAGGACAGTAGTTCAGGTGGCTGTTTGTATAGATGCTGTTTGTCTCTATAGGACAGTAGTTCAGGTGGCTGTTTGTCTTTGTAGGACATTAGTTCAGGTGGCTGTTTGTGTAGATGCCTTTTGTATTTGTAGGACAGTATTTCAGGTGGCTGTTTTTGTAGATGCTCTTTGTCTTTGTAGGACAGTAGTTTAGGTGGCTGTTTGTCTTTGTAGGACAGTAGTTCAGGTGGCTGTTTGTGTAGATGCCTTTTGTATTTGTAGGACAGTATTTCAGGTGGCTGTTTGTGTAGATGCTCTTTGTCTTTGTAGGACAGTAGTTCAGGTGGCTGTTTGTGTAGATGCTGTTTGTCTTTGTAGGACAGTAGTTCAGGTGGCTACTTGTCTTTGTAGGACAGTAGTTCAGGTGGCTGTTTGTCTTTGTAGGACAGTAGTTCAGGTGGCTGTTTGTATAGATGCTGTTTGTCTCTGTAGGACAGTAGTTCAGGTGGCTGTTTGTCTTTGTAGGACAGTAGTTCAGGTGGCTGTTTGTTTTTGTAAGACAGTATTTCAGGTTGCTGTTTGTGTAGATGCTGTTTGTCTTTGTAGGACAGTAGTTCAGGAGGCTGTTTGTCTTTGTAGGACAGTAGTTCAGGTGGCTGTTTGTCTATGTAGGACAGTAGTTCAGGTGGCTGTTTGTATTTTTAGGACAGTTGTTCAGGTGGCTGTTTGTATTTGTAGGACAGTAGTTCAGGTGGCTGTTTGTCTTTGTAGGACAGTAGTTCAGGTGGCTGTTTGTATTTGCAGGACAGTAGTTCAGGTGGCTGTTTGTATTTGCAGGACAGTAGTTCAGGTGGCTGTTTGTATTTGCAGGACAGTAGTCCAGGTGGCTGTTTGTGTAGATGCTGTTTGTCTTTGTAGGACAGTAGTTCAGGTGGCTGTTTGTCTCTGTAGGACAGTAGTTCAGGTGGCTGTTTGTCTTTGTAGGACAGTAGTTCAGGTGGCTTTTTGTATTTGCAGGACAGTTGTTCAGGTGGCTGTTTGTATTTGTAGGACAGTAGTTCAGGTGGCTGTTTGTGTAGATGCTCTTTGTCTTTGTAGGACAGTTGTTCAGGTGGCTGTTTGTGTAGATGCTGTTTGTCTTTGTAGGACAGTAGTTCAGGTGGCTGTTTGTCTTTGTAGGACAGTAGTTCAGGTGGCTGTTTGTGTAGATGCTGTTTGTCTTTGTAGGACAGTAGTTCAGGTGGCTACTTGTCTTTGTAGGACAGTAGTTCAGGTGGCTGTTTGTCTTTGTAGGACAGTAGTTCAGGTGGCTGTTTGTATAGATGCTGTTTGTCTCTGTAGGACAGTAGTTCAGGTGGCTGTTTGTCTTTGTAGGACAGTAGTTCAGGTGGCTGTTTGTGTAGATGCCTTTTGTATTTGTAGGACAGTATTTCAGGTGGCTGTTTGTGTAGATGCTGTTTGTCTTTGTAGGACAGTAGTTCAGGTGGCTGTTTGTCTTTGTAGGACAGTAGTTCAGGTGGCTGTTTGTATAGATGCTGTTTGTCTCTGTAGGACAGTAGTTCAGGTGGCTGTTTGTCTTTGTAGGACAGTAGTTCAGGTGGCTGTTTGTGTAGATGCCTTTTGTCTTTGTAGGGCAGTAGTTCAGGTGGCTGTTTGTCTTTGTAGGACAGTAGTTCAGGTGGCTGATTGTCTTTGTAGACAGTAGTTTGCTGTTTGTCTTTGTAGTTCAGGTGGCTGTTTGTCTTTGTCTCAGGTGGACTGTTTGTATTAGTTCAGGTGGCTGTTTGTCTTTGTAGGACAGTAGTTCAGGTGGCTGTTTGTCTTTGTAGGACAGTAGTTCAGGTGGCTGTTTGTGTAGATGCTGTTTGTCTTTGTAGGACAGTAGTTCAGGTGGCTGTTTGTGTAGATGCTGTTTGTCTTTGTAGGACAGTAGGACAGTAGGACAGTATTTCAGGTGGCTGTTTGTCTTTGTAGGACAGTAGTTCAGGTGGCTGTTTGTAGATGCTGTTTGTTTGTAGGACAGTAGTTCAGGTGGCTGTTTGTTTGTGTAGTTCAGGTGGATGTTTGTGTAGATGCCTTTTGTATTTGTAGGACAGTATTTCAGTAGTTCAGGTGGCTGTTTGTCTTTGTAGGACAGTAGTTCAGGTGGCTGTTTGTCTTTGTAGGACAGTAGTTCAGGTGGCTGTTTGTTTGTAGGACAGTAGTTCAGGTGGCTGTTTGTCTTTTAGGACAGTAGTTCAGGTGGCTGTTTGTGTGCAGGGCAGTAGTTCAGGTGGCTGTTTGTCTTTGTAGGACAGTAGTTCAGGTGGCTGATTGTGTAGATGCTGTTTGTCTTTGTAGGACAGTAGTTCAGGTGGCTGTTTGTGTAGATGCTGTTTGTCTTTGTAGGACAGTAGTTCAGGTGGCTGTTTGTCTTTGTAGGACAGTAGTTCAGCTGCTGTTTGTCTTTGTAGGACAGCAGTTCAGGTGTTTGTCTTTGTAGGACAGTAGAGGTGGCTGTTTGTCTTTGTAGGACAGTAGTTCAGGTGGCTGTTTGTGTAGATGCTGTTTGTCTCTGTAGGACAGTAGTTCAGGTGGCTGTTTGTCTTTGTAGGACATTAGTTCAGGTGGCTGTTTGTGTAGATGCCTTTTGTATTTGTAGGACAGTATTTCAGGTGGCTGTTTGTGTAGATGCTCTTTGTCTTTGTAGGACAGTAGTTTAGGTGGCTGTTTGTCTTTGTAGGACAGTAGTTCAGGTGGCTGTTTGTGTAGATGCCTTTTGTATTTGTAGGACAGTATTTCAGGTGGCTGTTTGTGTAGATGCTCTTTGTCTTTGTAGGACAGTAGTTCAGGTGGCTGTTTGTGTAGATGCTGTTTGTCTTTGTAGGACAGTAGTTCAGGTGGCTACTTGTCTTTGTAGGACAGTAGTTCAGGTGGCTGTTTGTCTTTGTAGGACAGTAGTTCAGGTGGCTGTTTGTATAGATGCTGTTTGTCTCTGTAGGACAGTAGTTCAGGTGGCTGTTTGTCTTTGTAGGACAGTAGTTCAGGTGGCTGTTTGTTTTTGTAGATGCTGTTTGTGTAGATGCTGTTTGTCTTTGTAGGACAGTAGTTCAGGTGGACTGATTGTGTAGATGCTGTTTGTCTTTGTAGGACAGTAGTTCAGGTGGCTGTTTGGTGTAGATGCTGTTTGTCTTTGTAGGACAGTAGTTCAGGTGGCTGTTTGTCTTTGTAGGACAGTAGTTCAGGTGGCTGTTTGTGTAGATGCTGTTTGTCTTTGTAGGACAGTAATTCAGGTGGCTGTTTGTCTCTGTAGGACAGTAGTTCAGGTGGCTGTTTGTCTTTTAGGACAGTAGTTCAGGTGGCATGCTCTTTGTCTTTTAGGACAGTTGTTCAGGTGGCTGTTAGTCTCTTTATAGGACAGTAGTTCAGGTGGCTGTTTGTAGGACAGTAGTTAGGATGCTGTTTGTCTTTGTAGGACAGTAGTTCAGGTGGCTGTTTGTATAGATGCTGTTTGTCTCTGTAGGACAGTAGTTCAGGTGGCTGTTTGTCTTTGTAGGACAGTAGTTCAGGTGGCTGTTTGTGTAGATGCCTTTTGTATTTGTAGGACAGTATTTCAGGTGGCTGTTTGTATAGATGCTGTTTGTCTCTGTAGGACAGTAGTTCAGGTGGCTGTTTGTGTAGATGCTGTTTGTCTTTGTAGGACAGTAGTTCAGGTGGCTGTTTGTCTTTGTAGGACAGTAGTTCAGGTGGCTGTTTGTCTCTTTGTAGGACAGTAGTTCAGTGCTGTTTGTAGGACAGTAGTTCAGGTGGCTGTTTTGTAGATGCTGTTTGTCTTTGTAGGACAGTAGTTCAGGTGGCTTTTGTCTTTGTCTTTGTAGGACAGTAGTTCAGGTGGCTGTTTGATGCTGTTTGTAGGACAGTAGATGCTGTTTGTCTTTGTAGGACAGTAGTTCAGGTGGCTATTTGTAGGACAGTAGTTCAGGTGATGCTGTTTGTCTTTGTAGGACAGTAGTTCAGGTGGCTGTATTTTTGTGTTCAGATGCTGTTTGTCTTTGTAGGACAGTAGTTCAGGTGGCTGTCTTTGTAGGACAGTAGTTCAGGTGGCTGTTTGTCTCTTTGTAGGACAGTAGTTCAGGTGGCTGTCTTTGTAGGACAGTAGTTCAGGTTTGTCTGTTTGTCTTTAGGACAGTAGTTCAGGTGGCTGTTTGTTAGATGCTGTTTGTCTCTGTAGGACAGTAGTTCAGGTGGCTGTTTGTCTTTGTAGGACAGTAGTTCAGGTGGCTGTTTGTGTAGATGCTGTTTGTCTTTGTAGGACAGTATTTCAGGTGGCTGTTTGTCTTTGTAGGACAGTAGTTCAGGTGGCTGTTTGTCTTTGTAGGACAGTAGTTCAGGTGGCTGTTTTGTTTTTTAAGGACAGTATTTCAGGTGGCTGTTTGTGTAGATGCTGTTTGTCTTTGTAGGACAGTAGTTCAGGTGGCTGTTTGTCTTTGTAGGACAGTAGTTCAGGTGGCTGTTTTTGTCTCTGTAGGACAGTAGTTCAGGTGGCTGTTTGTCTTTGTAGGACAGTAGTTCTTTTGTATTTGTAGGACAGTATTTTGTAGGACAGTAGTTCAGGTGGCTGTTTGTCTTTGTAGGACAGTAGTTCAGGTGGCTGTTTGTCTTTGTAGGACAGTAGTTCAGGTGGCTGTTTGTCTCTGTAGGACAGTAGTTCAGGTGGCTGTTTGTCTTTGTAGGACAGTAGTTCAGGTGGCTGTTTGGCTGTTTGTGTAGATGCTGTTTGTCTCTGTATTACAGTAGTTCAGGTGGCTATTTGTGTAGATGCTGTTTGTCTTTGTAGGACAGTAGTTCAGGTGGCTGTTTGCGTAGATGCTGTTTGTCTTTGTAGGACAGTAGTTCAGGTGGCTGTTTGTGTAGATGCTGTTTGTCTCTGTAGGACAGTAGTTCAGGTGGCTGTTTGTCTTTGTAAGACACTATTTCAGGTGGAAGTTAGTCTCTGTAGGACAGTAGTTCATTTGGCTATTTGTCTCTGTAGGACAGTAGTTCAGGTGGCTGTTTGTCTTTGTAAGACAGTATTTCAGGTGGCTGTTAGTCTTTGTTGGACAGTAGTTCAGGTGGCTGTTTGTCTTTGTAGGACAGTAGTTCAGGTGGCTGCTTGTTTTTGTAAGACAGTATTTCAGGTTGCTGTTTGTGTAGATGCTGTTTGTCTTTGTAGGACAGTAGTTCAGGAGGCTGTTTGTCTTTGTAGGACAGTAGTTCAGGTGGCTGTTTGTCTCTGTAGGACAGTAGTTCAGGTGGCTGTTTGTATTTGTAGGACAGTTGTTCAGGTGGCTGTTTGTATTTGTAGGACAGTAGTTCAGGTGGCTGTTTGTCTTTGTAGGACAGTAGTTCAGGTGGCTGTTTGTATTTGCAGGACAGTAGTTCAGGTGGCTGTTTGTATTTGCAGGACAGTAGTTCAGGTGGCTGTTTGTATTTGCAGGACAGTAGTTCAGGTGGCTGTTTGTGTTTGCAGGACAGTAGTCCAGGTGGCTGTTTGTGTAGATGCTGTTTGTCTTTGTAGGACAGTAGTTCAGGTGGCTGTTTGTCTCTGTAGGACAGTAGTTAGGTGGCTGTTTGTCTTTGTAGGACAGTAGTTCAGGTGGCTGTTTGTATTTGCAGGACAGTTGTTCAGGTGGCTGTTTGTATTTGTAGGACAGTAGTTCAGGTGGCTGTTTGTGTAGATGCTCTTTGTCTTTGTAGGACAGTTGTTCAGGTGGCTGTTTGTATTTGTAGGACAGTAGTCCAGGTGGCTGTTTGTGTAGATGCTGTTTGTCTTTGTAGGACAGTAGTTCAGGTGGCTGTTTGTCTCTGTAGGACAGTAGTTCAGGTGGCTGTTTGTCTTTGAAGGACAGTAGTTCAGGTGGCTGTTTGTATTTGCAGGACAGTTGTTCAGGTGGCTGTTTGTATTTGTAGGACAGTAGTTCAGGTGGCTGTTTGTGTAGATGCTCTTTGTCTTTGTAGGACAGTTGTTCAGGTGGCTGTTTGTATTTGTAGGACAGTATTTCAGGTGGCTGTTTGTATTTGTAGGACAGTAGTTCAGGTGGCTGTTTGTCTTTGTAGGACAGTAGTTCAGGTGGCTGCCCTTGCACTTAGTCTGCCTGTTGTCCCTCCCATCGCCATGGTTACACCTTCCTGAAAACATTGACTCCATACTTTGCTGAAACTTGTTCTGCCAGTTCATGTCCTTCAAGACTAGAATGTTCCAATGTGGTTAGCCAAAGAGATGACAAGATAGTTCACACATGCATGGTTCAGGGTAACTGTCAACCAGACATGTCACATTTCTGGTTGGTCCAGAACTAGTTTCCTGCTTGTAGCAGGTCGTGTTCACAGGAATCCTCTCCTCTAACTAGAAGTCATGTGATTTCATGAGGATGTTGTTCTGCAGTGAGAGTGGAATGCAAGTCAAGGTGTCCTGGGATGAATGTCAACTAGATTTATAAACAGCACTGTTAAGTTAACTGTTGTAATAAAAACAAATCTACGCTGTCATTTTCTTGATGTTGGTTAGCTTTTAAAGTGTTTGATTGTCACAGACATCAGATTGGTTCTGTGAAATGTGTTGTTTTACAGGGTCAGTCATGGTAGTATGATAGGTGTTGTTTTAAAGGATCGGTCATAATAGTATGATAGGTGTTGTTTTACAGGGTCAGTCATAGTAGTATGATAGGTGTTGTTTTACAGGGTCAGTCATAGCAGTTTGATAGGTGTTGTTTTACAGGGTCAGTCATAGTAGTATGATAGGTTTTGTTTTACAGGGTCAGTCATAGTAGTATGATAGGTGTTGTTGTACAGGGTCATAGTAGTATGATAGGTGTGGTTGTACAGGGTCAGTCATAGTAGTATGATATGTGTTGTTTTACAGGGTCAGTCATAGTAGTATGATAGGTGTTGTTGTACATGGTCAGTCATAGTAGTATGATAGGTGTTGTTGTACAGGGTCAGTCATAATAGTATGATAGGTGTTGTTGTACAGGGTCAGTCATAGTAGTATGATAGGTGTTGTTTTACAGGGTCAGTCATAGTAGTATGATAGGTGTTGTTGTACAGGGTCAGTCATAGTAGTATGATAGGTGTTGTTTCACAGGGTCAGTCATAGTAGTATGATAGGTGTTGTTGTACAGGGTCAGTCATAGTAGTATGATAGGTGTTGTTACATTTTTACATTTACATTTAAGTCATTTAGCAGACGCTCTTATCCAGAGCGACTTACAAATCGGTGAATTCACCTTCTGACATCCAGTGGAACAGCCACTTTACAATAGTGCATCTAAATCATTAAGGGGGAGGGGGGTGAGAAGGATTACTTATCCTATCCTAGGTATTCCTTGAAGAGGTGGGGTTTCAGGTGTCTCCGGAAGGTGGTGATTGACTCCGCTGTCCTGGCGTTGTGAGGGAGTTTGTTCCACCATTGGGGGGCCAGAGCAGCGAACAGTTTTGACTGGGCTGAGCGGGAACTGTACTTCCTCAGTGGTAGGGAGGCGAGCAGGCCAGAGGTGGATGAACGCAGTGCCCTTGTTTGGGTGTAGGGCCTGATCAGAGCCTGGAGGTACTGCGGTGCCGTTCCCCTCACAGCTCCGTAGGCAAGCACCATGGTCTTGTAGCGGATGCGAGCTTCAACTGGAAGCCAGTGGAGAGAGCGGAGGAGCGGGGTGACGTGAGAGAACTTGGGAAGGTTGAACACCAGACGGGCTGCGGCGTTCTGGATGAGTTGTAGGGGTTTGATGGCACAGGCAGGGAGCCCAGCCAACAGCGAGTTGCAGTAATCCAGACAGGAGATGACAAGTGCCTGGATTAGGACCTGCGCCGCTTCCTGTGTGAGGCAGGGGCGTACTCTGCGGATGTTGTAGAGCATGAACCTACAGGAACGGGCCACCGCCTTGATGTTAGTTGAGAACGACAGGGTGTTGTCCAGGATCACGCCAAGGTTCTTAGCGCTCTGGGAGGAGGAAACAATGGAGTTGTCAACCGTGATGGCGAGATCATGGAACGGGCAGTCCTTCCCCGGGAGGAAGAGCAGCTCCGTCTTGCCGAGGTTCAGCTTGAGGTGGTGATCCGTCATCCACACTGATATGTCTGCCAGACATGCAGAGATGCGATTCGCCACCTGGTCATCAGAAGGGGGAAAGGAGAAGATTAATTGTGTGTCGTCTGCATAGCAATGATAGGAGAGACCATGTGAGGTTATGACAGAGCCAAGTGACTTGGTGTATAGCGAGAATAGGAGAGGGCCTAGAACAGAGCCCTGGGGGACACCATTGGTGAGAGCGCGTGGCGAGGAGACAGATTCTCGCCACGCCACCTGGTAGGAGCGACCTGTCAGGTAGGACGCAATCCAAGCGTGGGCCGCGCCGGAGATGCCCAACTCGGAGAGGGTGGAGAGGAGGATCTGATGGTTCACAGTGTCGAAGGCAGCCGATAGGTCTAGAAGGATGAGAGCAGAGGAGAGAGAGTTAGCTTTAGCAGTGCGGAGCGCCTCCGTGATACAGAGAAGACCCTGTTTTACAGGGTCAGTCATAGTAGTATGATAGGTGTTGTTTCACAGGGTCAGTCATAGTAGTATGGTAGGTGTTGTTTTACAGGGTCAGTCATAGTAGTATGATAGGTGTTGTTGTACAGGGTCTGTCATAGTAGTATGGTAGGTGTTGTTTCACAGGGTCAGTCATAGTAGTATGATAGGTGTTGTTGTACAGGGTCAGTCATAGTAGGATGATAGGTGTTGTTGTACAGGGTCAGTCATAGTAGTATGGTAGGTGTTGTTTTACAGGGTCAGTCATAGTAGGATGATAGGTGTTGTTTTACAGGGTCAGTCATAGTAGGATGATAGGTGTGGTTGTACAGGGTCAGTCATAGTAGTATGATAGGTGTTGTTGTACAGGGTCAGTCATAGTAGGATGATAGGTGTTGTTTTACAGGGTCAGTCATAGTAGTATGATAGGTGTTGTTGTACAGGGTCAGTCATAGTATGATAGGTGTTGTTTAGGGTGTCATAGTAGTATGATAGGTGTTGTTTCACAGGGTCAGTCATAGTAGTATTGTAGGTGTTGTTTTCAGGGTCAGTAGTATGATAGGTGTTGTTGTACAGGGTCTGTCATAGTAGTATGGTAGGTGTTGTTTCACAGGGTCAGTCATAGTAGTATGATAGGTGTTGTTGTACAGGGTCAGTCATAGTAGGATGATAGGTGTTGTTTTACAGGGTCAGTCATAGTAGTATGATAGGTGTTGTTTTACAGGGTCAGTCATAGTAGTATGGTAGGTGTTGTTTTACAGGGTCAGTCATAGTAGTATGATAGGTGTTGTTGTACAGGGTCAGTCATAGTAGGATGATAGGTGTTGTTTTACAGGGTCAGTCATAGTAGGATGATAGGTGTGGTTGTACAGGGTCAGTCATAGTAGTGTGATAGGTGTTGTTGTACAGGGTCAGTCATAGTAGGATGATAGGTGTTGTTT
Organism: Oncorhynchus masou masou; assembly: GCF_036934945.1. NCBI lineage: Eukaryota > Metazoa > Chordata > Actinopteri > Salmoniformes > Salmonidae > Oncorhynchus > Oncorhynchus masou. Next base: position 95,768 of record NW_027010781.1, on the reverse strand, counting down.
TACAGGGTCAGTCATAGTAGGATGATAGGTGTTGTTGTACAGGGTCAGTCATAGTAGTATGATAGGTGTTGTTTCACAGGGTCAATCATAGTAGTATGATAGGTGTTGTTGTACAGGGTCAGTCATAGTAGTATGGTAGGTGTTGTTGTACAGGGTCAGTCATAGTAGTATGATAGGTGTTGTTTTACAGGGTCGTAGTAGTATGATAGGTGTTGGTTCACAGGGTCAATCATAGTAGTATGATAGGTGTTGTTGTACAGGGTCAGTCATAGTAGGATGATAGGTGTTGTTGTACAGGGTCAGTCATAGTAGTATGATAGGTGTTGCTTTACAGGGTCAGTCATAGTAGTATGATAGGTGTTGTTGTACAGGGTCAGTCATAGTAGTATGATAGGTGTTGTTTTACAGGGTCAGTCATAGTAGGATGATAGGTGTTGTTTTACAGGGTCAGTCATAGTAGTATGATAGGTGTTGTTGTACAGGGTCAGTCATAGTAGTATGATAGGTGTTGTTGTACAGGGTCAGTCATAGTAGTATGATAGGTGTTGTTTTACAGGGTCAGTCATAGTAGGATGATAGGTGTTGTTTTACAGGGTCAGTCATAGTAGGATGATAGGTGTTGTTTCACAGGGTCCGTTATCCACACAAGGTGAGGTATTGAAAGAGGTGTCACTTTTGACCCCGAACCTTTAGAGAGAAAAAGTATTACTTGTTAAACACAATCTCTTTCTCTGAGCAATATTGTATTAGTAGAAAATCTTTTAATTTCACAATTGTTTTTGCATAAAATATAGCTCAGTCTTGGAATGATTTATTTTATACAGTCATTTTTACAAATCTTTATCAGGGTGTCAATAATTTGGGACCCCATTGTATCCTTCACAGTTAGAGATATGTTGAACTTGGATCCATCATAATGATTCTACATGTTATAATATGAACCTGGATCATCATAATGATTCTACATGTTATAGTATGAACCTGGATCATCATAATGATTCTACATGTTATAGTATGACCCTGGATCATCATAATGATTCTACATGTTATAGTATGAACCTGGATCATCATAATGATTCTACATGTTATAATATGAACCTGGATCATCTTAATGATTCTACATGTTATAGTATGAACCTGGATCATCATAATGATTCTACATGTTATAGTATGAACCTGGATCATCATAATGATTCAACATGTTATAATATGAACCTGGATCATCATAATGATTCTACATGTTATAGTATGAACCTGGATCATCATAATGATTCTACATGTTATAGTATGAACCTGGATCATCATAATGATTCTACATGTTATAGTATGAACCTGGATCATCATAATGATTCTACATGTTATAATATGAACCTGGATCATCATAATGATTCTACATGTTATAGTATGAACCTGGATCATCATAATGATTCTACATGTTATAGTATGAACCTGGATCATCATAATGATTCTACATGTTATAGTATGAACCTGGATCATCATAATGATTCTACATGTTATAATATGAACCTGGATCATCATAATGATTCTACATGTTATAGTATGAACCTGGATCATCATAATGATTCTACATGTTATAGTATGAACCTGGATCATCGTAATGATTCTACATGTTATAATATGAACCTGGATCATCGTAATGATTCTACATGTTATAATATGAACCTGGATCATCGTAATGATTCTACATGTTATAATATGAACCTGGATCATCCTAATGATTCTACATGTTATAATATGAACCTGGATCATCATAATGACTCTACATGTTATAATATGAACCTGGATCATCATAATGATTCTACATGTTATAATATGAACCTGGATCATCATAATGATTCTACATGTTATAATATGAACCTGGATCATCATAATGATTCTACATGTTATAATATGAACCTGGATCATCATAATGACTCTACATGTTATAGTTGTGAGCGGACCAAGTAATTGGGCGTCACTCTAAACCGGGAAGGTGGAATAAACGAGTTAGGAGTCATAAATGCCCTCAATATCTCTATCTATCTATCTATCTATCTATCTATCTATCTCTATCTCTATCTCTCTCTCTCTCTCTCTCTCTCTCTCTCTCTCTCTCTCTCTCTCTCTCTCTCTCTCTCTCTCTCTCTCTCTCTCTCTCACTCACTCACTCACTCACTGTGTAGGCCTGCCAGGATGTTGGTTAATGGACCATGGAAACCTACTGAGAATATGCCATACAGAGAGAGTTACAAATTAACATGATACATTTTTTTGGGTTTAAGTAAATAAAAATACATGAAACCGTGTTAAACACATCTCCATGTATGTTGTTAATAACCCAGAGAATAGTTATGGTATTGATACCCACTTCCCCAGGGAATAGTTATGTTACCCTAACCCTGTTATCTCTGTTTACAGGACTAGAAGTCTGGTTAAAACACATCAATACAGAATGAATTATATATCCTCAAACTTAGACTCAATCAGGTCAGTACAGAGAATGAATTATATATCCTCAAACCTTAGACTCATGTCCATCCATATGCTAGGTTTCAAACGAATCCAACACTAACCTAACCCTATCCCAACCCTAAACCAACCTAACCCTAACCCAACCTTAACTCAATCCTAACCCCACCCTAACCCTTTCACAACCCTAACCCAAACCTAACCCAACCCTACCCTACCGTACCCTACCGTACTGTACCCTAACCCAACCCTAACCCAACCCAACCCTACCCTACCATACCCTACCCTACTGTAACCTAACCCTACACCTAACCCAACCCTAACCCCAACCCAACCCTAACCCAACCCTACCCTACCGAGGCTAGCTGGTGGAGATATGTAGAGAACAGAGGCTAGCTGGTGGAGATATGTAGAGAACAGAGGCTAGCTGGTGGAGATATGTAGAGAACAGAGGCAAGCTCGTGGAGATATGTAGATAACAGAGGCTAGCTGGTGGAGATATGTAGAGAACAGAGGCAAGCTCGTGGAGATATGTAGATAACAGAGGCTAGCTGGTGGAGATATGTAGAGAACAGAGTCTAGCTGGTGGAGATATGAAGATAACAGAGGCTAGCTGGTGGAGATATGTAGAGAACAGAGTCTAGCTGGTGGAGATATGAAGATAACAGAGGCTAGCTGGTGGAGATATGTAGATAACAGAGACTAGCTGGTGGAGATATGAAGATAACAGAGGCTAGCTGGTGGAGATATGAAGATAACAGAGACTAGCTGGTGGAGATATGTAGATAACAGAGACTAGCTGGTGGAGATATGTAGATAACAGAGACTAGCTGGTGGAGATATGTAGATAACAGAGGCTAGCTGGTGGAGATATGAAGATAACAGAGACTAGCTGGTGGAGATATGTAGATAACAGAGACTAGCTGGTGGAGATATGGAGATAACAGAGGCTAGCTGGTGGAGATATGAAGATAAGAGAGGCTAGCTGGTGGAGATATGAAGATAACAGAGACTAGCTGGTGGAGATATGTAGATAACAGAGGCTAGCTGGTGGAGATATGTAGATAACAGAGACTAGCTGGTGGAGATATGTAGATAACAGAGACTAGCTGGTGGAGATATGTAGATAACAGAGACTAGCTGGTGGAGATATGTAGATAACAGAGGCTTGGGGGGATGTGACAATGTATGGACAAAGAGGAAAAATACCCTTCTCTAACACTGGAATTACACACATCAGCAGACAACAACGTTACTCTCCACACGCTTCCCTCTTGCTCACCTGGAATCTGTCTGCTCCACCCACAAACCACAAGTAATCCAGCGTCACGTACAAAGACAAGAGTAGTAGATTAAAAAAACAATAGCTCTATAGCTCTCTTTCTCCTCCTCCTCCTCCTCTTGGTTCTCCATGCAGCCTCCACAGGCAGACAGCGCCCTCCAGTGGGTCTGCCAGGCTCTACCACAACATACAGCTGGGACCCCAGTTCATTAGGGAGCCAGTGGGTCTCCCAGGCTCTACCACAACATACAGCTGGGACCCCAGTTCATTAGTGAGCCAGTGGGTCTCCCAGGCTCTACCACAACATATAGCTGGGACCCCAGTTCATTAGGGAGCCAGTGGGTCTCCCAGGCTCTACCAAAACATATAGCTGGGACCCCAGTTCATTAGGGAGCCAGTGGGTCTCCCAGGCTCTACCACAACATAGAGCTGGGACCCAGTTCATTAGGGAGCCAATGGGTCTCCCAGGCTCTACCACAACATACAGCTGGGACCCCAGTTCATTAGGGAGCCAGTGGGTCTCCCTGACTGTAGTAACTAGATCACCTATCAGTCTTCCTGACTGTAGTAACTAGATCACCTCTCTGTCTTCCTGACTGAGTAACTAGATCACGTCTCTGTCTTCCTGACTGTAGTAACTAGATCACCTCTCTGTCTTCCTGACTGAGTAACTAGATCCCCTCTCTGTCTTCCTGACTGAGTAACAAGATCACCCCTCTGTCTTCCTGACTGTAGTATCTAGATCCCCTCTCTGTCTTCCTGACTGTAGTAACTAGATCACCTCTCTGTCTTCCTGACTGAGTAACTAGATCACCTCTCTGTCTTCCTGACTGTAATATCTAGATCACCTCTCTGTCTTCCTGACTGATTTAACTAGATCCCCTCTCTGTCTTCCTGACTGTATTAACTAGATCACCTCTCTGTCTTCCTGACTGAGTAACTAGATCACGTCTCTGTCTTCCTGACTGTAGTAACTAGATCACCTCTCTGTCTTCCTGACTGTAGTAACTAGATCACCTCTCTGTCTTCCTGACAGATATAACTAGATCACCTCTCTGTCTTCCTGACTGTAGTAACTAGATCACGTCTCTGTCTTCCTGACTGTAGTAACTAGATCACCTCTCTGTCTTCCTGACCGTATTATCTAGATCACCTCTCTGTCTTCCTGACTGTAGTAACTAGATCACCTCTCTGTCTTCCTGACCGTATTATCTAGATCACCTCTCTGTCTTCCTGACTGTAGTATCTAGATCACCTCTCTGTCTTCCTGACTGATATAACTAGATCACCTCTCTGTCTTCCTGACTGTATTATCTAGATCCCCTCTCTGTCTCCCTGACTGATATAACTAGATCACCTCTCTGTCTTCCTGACTGTAGTAACTAGATCACCTCTCTGTCTTCCTGACCGTATTATCTAGATCCCTTCTCTGTCTTCCTGACTGTATTATCTAGATCACCTCTCTGTCTTCCTGACTGTAGTATCTAGATCACCTCTCTGTCTTCCTGACTGTATTATCTAGATCCCTTCTCTGTCTTCCTGACTGTATTATCTAGATCACCTCTCTGTCTTCCTGACTGTAGTATCTAGATCCCTTCTCTGTCTTCCTGACTGTATTATCTAGATCCCTTCTCTGTCTTCCTGACTGTATTATCTAGATCCCCTCTCTGTCTTCCTGATTGTAGTATCTAGATCCCTTCTCTGTCTTCCTGACTGTATTATCTAGATCCCTTCTCTGTCTTCCTGACTGTATTATCTAGATCACCTCTCTGTCTTCCTGACTGTAGTATCTAGATCCCTTCTCTGTCTTCCTGACTGTATTATCTAGATCACCTCTCTGTCTTCCTGACTGTAGTATCTAGATCACCTCTCTGTCTTCCTGACTGTAGTATCTAGATCCCTTCTCTGTCTTCCTGACTGTATTATCTAGATCACCTCTCTGTCTTCCTGACAGATATAACTAGATCACCTCTCTGTCTTCCTGACAGATATAACTAGATCACCTCTCTGTCTTCCTGACTGTAGTAACTAGATCACCTCTCTGTCTTCCTGACTGTAGTAACTAGATCACCTCTCTGTCTTCCTGACAGATATAACTAGATCACCTCTCTGTCTTCCTGACTGTAGTAACTAGATCACCTCTCTGTCTTCCTGACTGTATTATCTAGATCACCTCTCTGTCTTCCTGACTGTAGTATCTAGATCACCTCTCTGTCTTCCTGACTGTAGTATCTAGATCACCTCTCTGTCTTCCTGACTGTAGTATCTAGATCACCTCTGTCTTCCTGACTGATATAACTAGATCCCCTCTCTGTCTTCCTGACTGTAGTATCTAGATCACCTCTCTGTCTTCCTGACAGATATAACTAGATCACCTCTCTGTCTTCCTGACTGTAGTAACTAGATCACCTCTCTGTCTTCCTGACTGTAGTAACTAGATCACCTCTCTGTCTTCCTGACAGATATAACTAGATCACCTCTCTGTCTTCCTGACTGTAGTATCTAGATCACCTCTCTGTCTTCCTGACTGATATAACTAGATCACCTATCAGTCTTCCTGACTGTAGTAACTAGATCACCTCTCTGTCTTCCTGACTGAGTAACTAGATCACGTCTCTGTCTTCCTGACTGTAGTAACTAGATCACCTCTCTGTCTTCCTGACTGAGTAACTAGATCACGTCTTTGTCTTCCTGACTGTAGTAACTAGATCACCTCTCTGTCTTCCTGACTGAGTAACTAGATCCCCTCTCTGTCTTCCTGACTGAGTAACTAGATCACCCCTCTGTCTTCCTGACTGTAGTATCTAGATCCCCTCTCTGTCTTCCTGACTGTAGTAACTAGATCACCTCTCTGTCTTTCTGACTGTAGTAACTAGATCCCCTCTCTGTCTTCCTGACTGAGTAACTAGATCACTTCTCTGTCTTCCTGACTGTAATATCTAGATCACCTCTCTGTCTTCCTGACTGATTTAACTAGATCCCCTCTCTGTCTTCCTGACTGTATTAACTAGATCACCTCTCTGTCTTCCTGACTGAGTAACTAGATCACGTCTCTGTCTTCCTGACTGTAGTAACTAGATCACCTCTCTGTCTTCCTGACTGAGTAACTAGATCACGTCTCTGTCTTCCTGACTGTAGTAACTAGATCACCTCTCTGTCTTCCTGACTGTAGTAACTAGATCACCTCTCTGTCTTCCTGACAGATATAACTAGATCACCTCTCTGTCTTCCTGACTGTAGTAACTAGATCACGTCTCTGTCTTCCTGACTGTAGTAACTAGATCACCTCTCTGTCTTCCTGACCGTATTATCTAGATCACCTCTCTGTCTTCCTGACTGTAGTAACTAGATCACCTCTCTGTCTTCCTGACCGTATTATCTAGATCACCTCTCTGTCTTCCTGACTGTAGTATCTAGATCACCTCTCTGTCTTCCTGACTGATATAACTAGATCACCTCTCTGTCTTCCTGACTGTATTATCTAGATCCCCTCTCTGTCTCCCTGACTGATATAACTAGATCACCTCTCTGTCTTCCTGACTGTAGTAACTAGATCACCTCTCTGTCTTCCTGACCGTATTATCTAGATCCCTTCTCTGTCTTCCTGACTGTATTATCTAGATCACCTCTCTGTCTTCCTGACTGTAGTATCTGGATCACCTCTCTGTCTTCCTGACTGTATTATCTAGATCCCTTCTCTGTCTTCCTGACTGTATTATCTAGATCACCTCTCTGTCTTCCTGACTGTAGTATCTAGATCCCTTCTCTGTCTTCCTGACTGTATTATCTAGATCCCTTCTCTGTCTTCCTGACTGTATTATCTAGATCCCCTCTCTGTCTTCCTGATTGTAGTATCTAGATCCCTTCTCTTTCTTCCTGACTGTATTATCTAGATCCCTTCTCTGTCTTCCTGACTGTATTATCTAGATCACCTCTCTGTCTTCCTGACTGTAGTATCTAGATCCCTTCTCTGTCTTCCTGACTGTATTATCTAGATCACCTCTCTGTCTTCCTGACTGTAGTATCTAGATCACCTCTCTGTCTTCCTGACTGTAGTATCTAGATCCCTTCTCTCTCTTCCTGACTGTATTATCTAGATCACCTCTCTGTCTTCCTGACTGTAGTAACTAGATCACCTCTGTCTTCCTGACTGTATTATCTAGATCACCTCTCTGTCTTCCTGACTGTATTATCTAGATCACCTCTCTGTCTTCCTGACTGTAGTATCTAGATCACCTCTCTGTCTTCCTGACTGTAGTATCTAGATCACCTCTGTCTTCCTGACTGATATAACTAGATCCCCTCTCTGTCTTCCTGACTGTAGTATCTAGATCACCTCTCTGTCTTCCTGACTGATATAACTAGATCACCTCTCTGTCTTCCTGACTGTAGTAACTAGATCACCTCTCTATCTTCCTGACTGTAGTAACTAGATCACCTCTCTGTCTTCCTGACTGTAGTAACTAGATCACCTCTCTCTCTTCCTGACTGATATAACTAGATCACCTCTCTGTCTTCCTGACTGTATTAACTAGATCACCTCTCTGTCTTCCTGACTGAGTAACTAGATCACGTCTCTGTCTTCCTGACTGTAGTAACTAGATCACCTCTCTGTCTTCCTGACTGAGTAACTAGATCACGTCTCTGTCTTCCTGACTGTAGTAACTAGATCACCTCTCTGTCTTCCTGACTGTAGTAACTAGATCACCTCTCTGTCTTCCTGACCGTATTATCTAGATCACCTCTCTGTCTTCCTGACTGTAGTAACTAGATCACCTCTCTGTCTTCCTGGCCGTATTATCTAGATCACCTCTCTGTCTTCCTGACTGTAGTATCTAGATCACCTCTCTGTCTTCCTGACTGATATAACTAGATCACCTCTCTGTCTTCCTGACTGTATTATCTAGATCCCCTCTCTGTCTCCCTGACTGATATAACTAGATCACCTCTCTGTCTTCCTGACTGTAGTAACTAGATCACCTCTCTGTCTTCCTGACCGTATTATCTAGATCCCTTCTCTGTCTTCCTGACTGTATTATCTAGATCACCTCTCTGTCTTCCTGACTGTAGTATCTAGATCACCTCTCTGTCTTCCTGACTGTATTATCTAGATCCCTTCTCTGTCTTCCTGACTGTATTATCTAGATCACCTCTCTGTCTTCCTGACTGTAGTATCTAGATCCCTTCTCTGTCTTCCTGACTGTATTATCTAGATCCCTTCTCTGTCTTCCTGACTGTATTATCTAGATCCCCTCTCTGTCTTCCTGATTGTAGTATCTAGATCCCTTCTCTGTCTTCCTGACTGTATTATCTAGATCCCTTCTCTGTCTTCCTGACTGTATTATCTAGATCACCTCTCTGTCTTCCTGACTGTAGTATCTAGATCCCTTCTCTGTCTTCCTGACTGTATTATCTAGATCACCTCTCTGTCTTCCTGACTGTAGTATCTAGATCACCTCTCTGTCTTCCTGACTGTAGTATCTAGATCCCTTCTCTCTCTTCCTGACTGTATTATCTAGATCACCTCTCTGTCTTCCTGACTGTAGTATCTAGATCACCTCTCTGTCTTCCTGACTGTATTATCTAGATCACCTCTCTGTCTTCCTGACTGTATTATCTAGATCACCTCTCTGTCTTCCTGACTGTAGTATCTAGATCACCTCTCTGTCTTCCTGACTGTAGTATCTAGATCACCTCTGTCTTCCTGACTGATATAACTAGATCCCCTCTCTGTCTTCCTGACTGTAGTATCTAGATCACCTCTCTGTCTTCCTGACTGATATAACTAGATCACCTCTCTGTCTTCCTGACTGTAGTAACTAGATCACCTCTCTATCTTCCTGACTGTAGTAACTAGATCACCTCTCTGTCTTCCTGACTGTAGTAACTAGATCACCTCTCTCTCTTCCTGACTGATATAACTAGATCACCTCTCTGTCTTCCTGACTGTAGTAACTAGATCACCTCTCTGTCTTCCTGACTGATATAACTAGATCCCCTCTCTGTCTTCCTGACTGTAGTAACTAGATCACCTCTCTGTCTTCCTGACTGATATAACTAGATCACCTCTCTGTCTTCCTGACTGATATAACTAGATCCCCCTCTCTGTCTTCCTGACTGTAGTAACTAGATCACCTCTCTGTCTTCCTGACTGATATAACTAGATCACCTCTCTGTCTTCTTGACTGATATAACTAGATCACCTCTCTATCTTCCTGACTGTATTATACTAATTATGTTTCTCCTGAGTAACTAGATCCCCTCTCTGTCTTCCTGACTGTATTAACTAGATCACCTCTCTGTCTTCCTGACTGTATTATCTAGATCACCTCTCTGTCTTCCTGACTGTATTATACTAATTATGTTTCTACTAAGTGTACAAAAAACAACACCTTCCTAATATTGAGTTACCCCGCCCCCCATTTTGCACTCAGAACAGTCTCAATCCGTTGGGTCATGGACTCTACAAGGTGTTGAAAGGGTTCCACAGGGATGCTGGCCCATGTTGACTCTACAAGGTGTTGAAAGGGTTCCACAGGGATGCTGGCCCATGTTGACTTTACAAGGTGTTGAAAGGGTTCCACAGGGTTGCTGGCCCATGTTGACTTTACAAGGTGTTGAAAGCGTTCCACAGGGATGCTGGCCCATGTTGACTCTACAAGGTATTGGCAAGTGTTCCACAGGGATGCTGGCCCATGTTGACTCTACAAGGTGTTGGCAAGTGTTCCACAGGGATGCTGGCCCATGTTGACTCTACAAGGTGTTGGCAAGTGTTCCACAGGGATGCTGGCCCACGTTGACTCTACAAGGTGTTAAAAGGGTTCCACAGGGATGCTGGCCCATGTTGACTCTACAAGGTGTTGGCAAGTGTTCCACAGGGATGCTGGCCCATGTTGACTCTACAAGGTGTTGGCAAGTGTTCCACAGGGATGCTGGCCCATGTTGACTCTACAAGGTGTTGGCAAGTGTTCCACAGGGATGCTGGCCCACGTTGACTCTACAAGGTGTTGAAAGGGTTCCACAGGGATGCTGGCCCATGTTGACTCTACAAGGTGTTGAAAGGGTTCCACAGGGATGCTGGCCCATGTTGACTTTACAAGGTGTTGGCAAGCATTCCACAGGGATGCTGGCCCATGTTGACTCAACAAGGTGTTGAAAGCGTTCCACAGGGATGCTGGCCCATGTTGACTCTACAAGGTGTTGGCAAGTGTTCCACAGGGATGCTGGCCCATGTTGACTCTACAAGGTGTTGGCAAGTGTTCCACAGGGATGCTGGCCCACGTTGACTCTACAAGGTGTTGGCAAGTGTTCCACAGGGATGCTGGCCCATGTTGACTCTACAAGGTGTTGGCAAGTGTTCCACAGGGATGCTGGCCCATGTTGACTCTACAAGGTGTTGAAAGCGTTCCACAGGGATGCTGGCCCACGTTGACTCTACAAGGTGTTGAAAGCGTTCCACAGGGATGCTGGCCCACGTTGACTCTACAAGGTGTTGAAAGGGTTCCACAGGGATGCTGGCCCATGTTGACTCTACAAGGTGTAGAAAGGGTTCTACAGGGATGCTGGCCCATGTTGACTCTACAAGGTGTTGAAAGGGTTCCACAGGGATGCTGGCCCATGTTGACTCTACAAGGTGTTGAAAGCGTTCCACAGGGATGCTGGCCCATGTTGACTTTAATTAATGCTTTCCACAGTTGTGTCCAGTTGGCTGGATGTCCTTTGGGTGGTGGACCATTCTTGATACACACAGGAAACGGTTAAGCGTGAAAAACCCAGCAGCATTGCAGTTCTTGACACAAACCAGTGCGCCTGGCACCTACTACCATACCCCGTTCAAAGGCACTGAAAATACACTATATATACAAAAGTATGTGGACACCCCTTCAAATTAGTGGATTCGGCAATTTCAGACACCCGTTGCTGACAGGTCTATAAAACTGATCACAGCCATGCAATCTCCATAGACAAACATTGTCAGTAGAATGACCAGTACTGAAGAGCTCATTGATTTTCAACGTGGCACCGTCATAGGATGCCACCTTTCCAACAAGTCAGTTTGTCAAACTTACTGCCCTTCTAGAGTTGCCCTGGTCAACTGTAAGTGCTGTTATTGCAAAGTTGGAAACGTCTTGGAGCAACAACGGCTCAGCTGCGTTGTGTCCAGTTGGCTGGATGTCCTTTGGGTGGTGGACCATTCTTGATACACACAGGAAACAGTTGAGTGTGAAAAACCCAGCAGCATTGCAGTTCTTGACACAAACCGATGTGCCTGGTAGACTACCATCCCCCGTTCAAATCACTGAAATCTGTTGTTCTGCTCACTCACCCACTGAATGGCAACACAATCCATGTCTCAATTGTCTCAAGGCTCCAAAATCATTATTTAACCCGTCTCCTCTCCTTCATCTACACTGATGGAAGTGGATTTAGAAAGTGACACCAATAAGGGGTCAAAGCTTCCACCTGGTCAGTCTGTCATGGAAGTAGGTGTTCATAATGTTCTGTCCACTCAGTGTCTGACAGGATTGGATGTTTATTTTTAGTAATGATTTTAGTCATTTAGCAGACGCTCTTATTCAGAGTGACAGGAGCAATTAGGGTTAAGTGCCTTGATTAAGGGCACACCGGCAGGGGATTCGGACTCTTAACCACTAGGTTACCTGCCACCCTTTGCATTCAATGTCGATGTTTGACTTGTTTGTGTATCAGCAAATTGACCTCGTCTCATTGCAACACTGCGTCCATGTTGCATCACACAGGAGTTTTCAAAGAACCTTTAGTCAAGGTGAGCTTCTCACCCACTCAGTCTGTCTTACCAGACTTCCTGGTCTAACTTATTAACTTAATACTCTTATTGACTGCTGAAAAGATTCAGTGGAACTCACAGGGAGGGTTAATTAGAACATTTAAATGTACAACAGAAAGGTTACAATTTATACCATGACATTAAAGTGACAGTTCAGCCATTTGAATATATTTAGGTATTTGTTTCCTTACCTTGAAAGCAGCAGTCCATGGATACGGACTCAGAGTGTCTGCAAGACCCCCCCCCCTCACACACAGGAACATTTACCCTGCCCCCCCCCCCTCACACACAGGGACATTTACCCCACCCCCCCCCCCACACACAGGAACATTTACCCTGCACCCCCCCCCCCTCACACACAGGGACATTTACCCTGCACCCCCCCCCCCCCCACACACAGGAACATTTACCCTGCAGCCCCCCCCTCACACACAGGGACATTTACCCTGCACCCCCCCCCTCACACACAGGAACATTTACCCTGCACCCCCCCCCCCCCACACACAGGAACATTTACCCTGCAGCCCCCCCCCCTCACACACAGGGACATTTACCCTGCACCCCCCCCCTCACACACAGTAACATTTACCCTGCACACCCCCCCTCACACACAGTAACATTTACCCTGCACCCCCCCCACACACCAGGAACCCCTCACACACAGTAACATTTACCCTGCAGCCCCCCCTCACACACAGGGACATTTACCCTGCACCCCCCCTACACACAGGAACCCCCCCCCCCCCACACAGGAACATTTACCCTGCACCCCCCCCCCCCCACACACAGGAACATTTACCCTGCACCCCCCCCCTCACACACAGGAACATTTACCCTGCACCCCCCCCCCTCACACACAGTAACATTTACCCTGCAGCCCCCCCCCCTCACACACAGGAACATTTACCCTGCAGCCCCCCCCCCCCCCACACAGGAACATTTACCCTGCACCCCCCCCCCCCCTCACACACAGGAACATTTACCCTGCACACACCCCCCCCTCACACACAGGAACATTTACCCTGCACCCCCCTCACACACAGGAACATTTACCCTGCAGCCCCCCTCACACACAGGAACATTTACCCTGCAGCCCCCCCCCCCTCACACACAGGGACATTTACCCTGCAGCCCCCCCTCACACACAGGAACATTTACCCTGCAGCCCCCCCCTCACACACAGGGACATTTACCCTGCAGCCCCCCCCTCACACACAGGGACATTTACCCTGCAGCCCCCCCCTCACACACAGGAACATTTACCCTGCAGCCCCCCCCTCACACACAGGAACATTTACCCTGCACCCCCCTCCCCCCTCACACAGGAACATTTACCCTGCACCCCCCCCCCCCTCACACAGGAACATTTACCCTGCACCCCCCCCCCCCTCACACAGGGACATTTACCCTGCAGCCCCCCCCTCACACACAGGAACATTTACCCTGCACCCCCCCCCCCCCTCACACAGGGACATTTACCCTGCACCCCCCCCCCCCTCACACAGGAACATTTACCCTGCACCCCCCTCCCCCCCCTCACACAGGGACATTTACCCTGCACCCCCCCTCCCCCCTCACACAGGAACATTTACCCTGCACCCCCCCCCCCCTCACACACAGGAACATTTACCCTGCACCCCCCTCCCCCCCTCACACAGGGACATTTACCCTGCACCCCCCCCCCCCCCTCACACACAGGAACATTTACCCTGCACCCCCCCCCTCACACAGGAACATTTACCCTGCGGTTAAAGCTTATGGCCACCGTACAGCCGGAGATCACTATGTATACAGGTAAGAACTGGGACATTGCCCCTACATGTGTCAACAGTATTAGAATGGTAGAGGAGAGACTTTGTAACTACCGTGACCAAGAAGAGGTAGAGAATGAAATTCACTCAATACTCTATTGGCCTTTAAAAGACGATATACAGGTGTTTCTATTCCAGACAGCCCACTAGGTGGGAGGGCCTGGGAGAACCCTGGCATTATTCTATATACAGGTGTTTCTATTCCAGACAGCCCACTAGGTGGGAGGGCCTGGGAGAACCCTGGCATTATTCTATATACAGGTGTTTCTATTCCAGACAGCCCACTAGGTGGGAGGGCCTGGGAGAACCCTGTCATTATTCTATATACAGGTGTTTCTATTCCAGACAGCCCACTAGGTGGGAGGGCCTGGGAGAACCCTGGCATTATTCTATATACAGGTGTTTCTATTCCAGACAGCCCACTAGGTGGGAGGGCCTGGGAGAACCCTGGCATTATTCTATATACAGGTGTTTCTATTCCAGACAGCCCACGAGGTGGGAGGGCCTGGGAGAACCCTGGCATTATTCTATATACAGGTGTTTCTATTCCAGACAGCCCACTAGATGGGAGGGCCTGGGAGAACCCTGGCATTATTCTATATACAGGTGTTTCTATTCCAGACAGCCCACTAGGTGGGAGGGCCTGGGAGAACCCTGGCATTATTCTATATACAGGTGTTTCTATTCCAGACAGCCCACTAGGTGGGAGGGCCTGGGAGAACCCTGGCATTATTCTATATACAGGTGTTTCTATTCCAGACAGCCCACTAGATGGGAGGGCCTGGGAGAACCCTGGCATTATTCTAAATACAGGTGTTTCTATTCCAGACAGCCCACTAGGTGGGAGGGCCTGGGAGAACCCTGGCATTATTCTATATACAGGTGTTTCTATTCCAGACAGCCCACTAGGTGGGAGGGTCGGGGAGAACCCTGGCATTATTCTATATACAGGTGTTTCTATTCCAGACAGCCCACTAGATGGGAGGGCCGGGGAGAACATTATTTGGCTGATCGAAGAGGAAAACCTGAAAGTTGTTTTGTCTATATTCAAGCCAATTTATATTCAAGCCAATTTGTTTGATGAAGCCTGGAATAAGAGAAGGCACAAAGTAATAAAATCAGATTGTAATCCTAACCTCAACCCCAACCACACTGCTAATCCCTCCCTTAAGTGGTACACACACACACACACACACCACACACACACACACACACACACACACACACACACACACACACACACACACACACACACACACACACACACACACACACACACACACACACACACACACACACTGGGCCCCTGAGTTGTGCTGCAGTGGTCTAAGGCGCTGCATTTCAGTACAAGAGGCACCACTACAGTCGCTGGTTCAAATCCAGGTTGCATCACATCTGTCCCTGAGTCCCATAGGGCGATGCACATACCCCGCCGGGGTAGGCCGTCAATGTAAATAATGATTTGTTCATAACTGATTTGCCTAGTTAAATAAACATTACACTTACATTTTGTTTTTTTCTGATTAAAGAAACAAAAGCTCAAATAAATCATTCTCTCTACTATTATTCTGACATTTCACATTCTTTAAAAAAAGTGGTGATCCTAACCGTCCTAAGACAGGGAATTTTACTAGGATTAAATGTCAGGAATTGTTTTGCTGGGGGCAGCATTGAGTAGCTTGGATGAATAAGGTGCCCAGAGTAAACTGCCTGCTACTCAGTCCCAGTTGCTAATATATGCTCGGAACTTTCTAAAACTGTTTGATTGATATCTGTGAGTATGTCTGTGAGTATAACAGAAATCATTTGGCAGAGAAAAAATCCAACCAGGAAGTGGGAAATCGGAGGTTGGTCGTTTTTCAAATCATTCCCTATTGATACAGTGGGATATTGATCATGTAAACCGAATGAGAGGGGAATGAGTCAGGTGTATGGCAGAGCGCCACGAGCTGGTCACGCGCATTTCACGTGTTGTAGCTGCGTTCCATTTCTTCTTTTTTTTGCCCCTTCTCATTCACGTGAGAGCGACCTGGTTTCCATTGCAATTCTACAGACAAAGGAATTCTCCGGTTGGAACATTATAGAAGATTTATGATAAAAACATCCTAAAGATTCTACACTTCGTTTGACATGTTTCTATGGACTGTAACGTAACTTTTGGACTTTGTCTGCAACTGGTGAACGCGCTTCTTGAGTTTGGATTTGTTTACCACATGCGCTAACACAAGAAGCTATTTGGACTTGAATGATGGACATTGTCGAACAAAACAAACTGGGATTCCTGGGAGTGTAACGGCTTTCTGTGGTAGAAGGTGAGGACCAAGATGCAGCGTTGTACATCATATTTGTTTATTGTCACTGAACACTAAATACAAAAATAACAAAGGGAATAACCAAAACAGTCCTGAAAGGTGAAAAACACTAAACAGAAATTAACTACCCACAAAACCCGTGGGCAAGAGCTACTTAAGTATGGTTCCCAATCAGAGACAACGATAGACAGCTGTCCCTGATTGAGAACCATACCCTACCAAAAACAAAGAAATACAAAAACATAGAAAAAAGAACATAGAATGCCCACCCTAGTCACACCTTGGCCTAACCAAAATAGAGAATAAAAGCCTCTATGGCCAGGGCGTGACACGGAGTGCATTCTGATGAAGATCATCAAAGGTAAATTAATATTTATAATGTTAATTCTGACTTCTGTTGACTGCACAATATGGCGGATATCTTTTTGGCTTGTTTGGTCTCTAAGCGCCGTACTCAGATTATTGCATGGTTTGCGTTTTCCGTAAAGCTTTTTTGAAATCTGACACAGCGGTTGCATTAAGGAGAATTGGATCTAAAATTCCATGCATAACACTTGTATCTTTGATCAACATTTATTATGAGTATTTCTGTAAAGTGATGTGGCTCTCTGCAAAATCACCGGATGTTTTTGGAACTATTGAACATAACGTGCCAATGTATACTGAGATTTTTTAATGTAAATATGAACTTTATCAAACAAAAACATACATGTATTGTGTAACATGAAGTCCTATGAGTGTCATCTGATGAAGATCATCAAAGGTTAGTGATTAATTCTCTCTATTTCTGAATTTTGTGACTCCTCTCTGGCTGGAAAAATGGCTGTGTTTTTCTGTGACTTGACGGTGACCGAACGTAATCGTTTGTCGTGCTTTCGCTGTAAAGCCTATCTGAAATTGGACACTGGTTGGATTAACAAGAAGTTTATCTTTAAAATGGTGTAAAATACTTGTATGTTTGAGCAATTTTAATTATGGGATTTTGTTAATGCCTAGACAATCATGTTGATTCTTCGTATTCGGTGGGGGGAGCTGCAACTCAATATTAGGAAGGTGTTGTTATGGTTTTGTACACACTGGAAACTGTTGAGCGTGAAAACCCAGCAGCGTTGCAGTTCTTGACAAAAACATGTGCATCTGGCACCTACTATCATACCCTGTTTAAAGGCACTTAAATCTACTGTCTTCACCTTCTGAATGGCACAATGACTCAGTTGAATGACTCAGTTGTCTCAAGGCTCCAAAATATTTTTTTAACCTGTCTCCTCCCCTTTATCTACACTGATTAAAGTGGATTCACCTGGTCAGTCTAGGTCATGGAAAGAGCAGGTGACCTTAATGTTTTGTACACTCAGTGTATATTTGCCAAAAGGATTAGGATACATTTGCCAACATGATATAGAATCAGTGTCAAAATGTTTTTTGGCACATTGGAATCAGTGTCAACATGTTTTTTGGTACATTGGAATCAGTGTCAACATGTTTTTTGTGCTTCGTCCTTGTGGCTTGGTGAGCTGCATGTATAAAAATGTTCCTCTTTCTCAAGCTGAACAGAACCTACAGACCACCTGTGATTCCTTCTCTGACAGGAAACGATTGCCATGGAGAAGTTGGCCGTCCTTCTGCTTCTGAGTGCTGCCATTGCACTGGGCGACGCAAACCTGACCCAGCTGCTTGGTTTAGAACCCTTACTGAAGACTGAGGTGGAACAGACTCCTCCTGTCGGGGCTCAGGTAGCAGCAGTACAGCAGGGGACAAAGGAAATGTCATGTCCCTCAGACTGGCACCCATATGGATCACGCTGTTTCAGGTTTGTCAGCATTCCACAGTCATGGTCAGATTCTGAGCAAAACTGTTTGGCACTTGGTGGAAACCTAGCATCCGTGAATAACCTTTTAGAGTACCAGTTCATGCAAGCACTAACAAAGAATACCTATGGCCACTTACCTGATACCTGGATTGGAGGTTTTGATGCAGTCAAGGAGGGCTTATGGATGTGGTCAGATGGGTCCAGATTTGACTTCACTAACTGGAACATTGGTGAGCCCAATAACGCTGGAGAAGGAGAGGACTGTCTGCAGATGAACGCTGCAAGTGAGAAGCTCTGGTTCGATGTGCCCTGTGAGTGGAAGTTTACATCTCTCTGTTCCAGAAGAATGTAGGCTAGGAAATGACCCAGCCACTTCAACTCTCACCTCCAGGGGTCAACAGTCTACTTCACCTCTCACCTCCAGGAGTCAACAGTCTACACTTCAATACTCAAACCAAGATCTGTCACTCACTGCAGCTCACCATTACCTAAACTTGTGATGAAACTGTGTGATGTTGCTAATCCTGCTTTTGAAATTAAAGATAAATGACTGAATAGTTTTTCTTCATTTCCTATTGCTTAACTAGTTGTCATGGCACATCAGTTAGTCAATGGTAAGATATTATAAACTAGAATAAAGACAATCTCTCAATAACATGAACCTGCATCACTAAAAATAATTGATACATTTTTTTTATTTTACCAGGCAAGTCAGTTAAGAACAAATTCTTATTTTCAATGACGGCCTAGGAACAGAGGGTTAAAACTGCCTTGTTCAGGGGCAGAATGACAGATCAGACGTTGTCAGGTCGGGGATTTGAACTTGCAACCTTTCGGTTACTAGTCCAATGCTCTCAACACTGTTAATCTCTCAATAACATGAACCTGCATCACTAACAATAATTGATACATGATAAAACCTTATCATACTGTTTATAATGATTAACTCTCTTCCTAACAGGCCATTCGTTTCTGAATGGTTTAGATGCAGGAAATTCCAGTTATATAACAATTAACATGAATTATCACCTTTTTAAAATAATTTATTAATGCATTTTTTATGGTTTAGTAATTATGCATAAAATTAATAAATACTTAGTAGATATTCAATGAATTATTTATTTATTCAGGTGAACTAATGCATTAACTAATGTACCCTTATTGTAAAGTGTTACCGTTCCCTGTCTTTCATATCTGAGGCTAAATCCATGAGAGAGAGAGAGAGAGAGAGAGTGCTATTCTATTTCTCCCCTGAATGAAGGACTGAAGATGCTCTCAGATGAAACAGGGAATGTGTCCACAGAGAGAGAGAGAGAGAGAGAGAGAGAGTGCTATTCTATTTCTCCCCTGAATGAAGGATTGAAGATTAAAAAGCAGATTAGAAAGAAAAGGCGGAGTAACAGGGACAGAGACACAACAATAAGATAGAGAGAGACCCTCACACAACAATAAGATAGGGAGAGACCCTCACACAACAATAAGATAGGGAGAGACCCTCACCCACAATAAGATAGGGAGAGACCCTCACCCACAATAAGATAGGGAGAGTCCCTCACACAACAATAAGATAGGGAGAGACCCTCACACAACAATAAGATAGGGAGAGACCCTCACACAACAATAAGATAGGGAGAGACCCTCACATAACAATAAGATAGGGAGAGACCCTCACACAACAATAAGATAGGGAGAGACCCTCACACAACAATAAGATAGGGAGAGTCCCTCACACAACAATAAGATAGGGAGAGACCCTCACCCACAATAAGATAGGGAGAGACCCTCACCCACAATAAGATAGGGAGAGACCCTCACACAACAATAAGATAGAGAGAGACCCTCACACAACAATAAGATAGGGAGAGACCCTCACACAACAATAAGATAGGGAGAGACCCTCACACAACAATAAGATAGAGAGAGACCCTCACACAACAATAAGATAGGGAGAGTCCCTCACACAACAATAAGATAGGGAGACACAATTTTATAATATAATCCTCGAATGAGTCTAACACTTACACACATGTGTTATAATAATCTAATGATTCAAATTCATTTCAAACGATCACATGGTATCAGACCTATGGTTTCATACGATCACATGGTATCAGACCTATGGTTTCATACGATCACATGGTAGCAGACCTATGGTTTCATACGATCACATGGTACCAGACCTATGGTTTCATACGATCACATGGTATCAGACCTATGGTTTCATACGATCACATGGTATCAGACCTATGGTTTCATACAATCACATGGTATCAGACCTATGGTTTCATACGATCACATGGTATCAGACCTATGGTTTCATACGATCACATGGTATCAGACCTATGGTTTCATACGATCACATGGTATCAGACCTATGGTTTCATACGATCACATGGTATCAGACCTATGGTTTCATACGATCACATGGTATCAGACCTATGGTTTCATACGATCACATGGTATCAGACCTATGGTTTCATACGATCACATGGTATCAGACCTATGGTTTCATACGATCACATGGTATCAGACCTATGGTTTCATACGATCACATGGTATCAGACCTATGGTTTCATACGATCACATGGTATCAGACCTATGGTTTCATACGATCACATGGTATCAGACCTATGGTTTCAGGGCTGTAACATTCTAATCATTTATTAAAACACATTTCCTTATCAATCCACCCTTAAATGACTAGATGATACATCCTGAAACTAATATCCTACAAGGAAACATAACAAATAATCCTAATTAATACAAGGGAATATAATGTACATCAGATATTCATTCATGACTGTTATCGGTCTAAATCCAATTGTAACACTTCCGTTAGGATTTTTATTACAAGCTTCATAACAATACGGTCTTATCCCTCAGAAATAACAGTCTCATCCAACACTGGCTCCTCATAGCTGAAAGAAAGGGAATCCTCTGCTGGACCTTGAAGCTCAAAATCGGTCCATACCTCATCACCATCTGTTGCCCTACCGACCTCTCCAGAGTCTTGATAAGCAAGACTGTCACACAAGGTACCAAACAAACCCCACACAGAACCCCACACAGAACCCCACACAGAACCAAAACACTCATACAGGTGACGGTTGCCCACAACACTGTGATAATGACATGTTTCCATTTCCCAAACACACTGTCAAACCAATTTGTTAGAGAATTATCGACCCCAGAGTTCTCAGCCAATTCGTGAGCTAGGGTTGTTAATAAAGTAGTGTAGACTACAGTAGGGTACGTAGACCTGTTTTACCCATTAATAAAGTAGTGTAGACTACAGTAGGGTACGTAGACCTGTTTTACCCATTAATAAAGTAGTGTAGACTACAGTAGGCCACGTAGACCTGTTTTACCCATTAATAAAGTAGTGTAGACTACAGTAGGGTACGTAGACCTGTTTTACCCATTAATAAAGTAGTGTAGACTACAGTAGGCTACGTAGACCTGTTTTACCCATTAATAAAGTAGTGTAGACTACAGTAGGCTACGTAGACCTGTTCTACCCATTAATAAAGTAGTGTAGACTACAGTAGACTACATAGACCTGTTTTACCCATTAATAAAGTAGTGTAGACTACAGTAGGCTACATAGACCTGTTTTACCCATTAATAAAGTAGTGTAGACTACAGTAGCCTACATAGACCTGTTTTACCCATTAATAAAGTAGTGTACACTACAGTAGGCTACATAGACCTGTTTTACCCATTAATAAAGTAGTGTAGACTACAGTAGGGTACGTAGACCTGTTTTACCCATTAATAAAGTAGTGTAGACTACACTAGGCTACATAGACCGGTTTTACCCATTAATAAAGTAGTGTAGACTACAGTAGGCTACCTGGACCTGTTTTTACCCACCAATCAATGCACAGAGAAATAAACAAAAAATTATAATTGAATAAAGATATTGGTGATTTTATAAACTAAATCTAAATCAAAATTATATTTGTCAATGAAATGAATGAATGTATTGTGTAGTAATCAAATATATTAAGCATGTCGTTAAATTTGTCGTGTAGACTTATCAATTGTGCTAATATTATATGCAAATTATGTTCTTGCCAGTCGACTTTAACTCAGAAAACAATTGTCCCGAAGCCAAACCTAGTTGACGAACCCTGTTTAATAGTATTCCATGGCCTTTACTGGCCAACTGCTGTTATGGTTATGATATACTATGGTGCTGTGTCACTAGACTTTGACCAGATATTATTGCATCCAAAGATCAACTGAACCTAGAACATAGATACAGAGACACTTGTCATCAGGAGGTGCTCTCTCAGCGCAATGGAAAATATCTCAATGACTTGACATGTTCTGGTTGTGAATTCAGGCTACAAGGTAAGAATCTTCCCAGGGATTATTGAAAGTGTGTAGAGACATTCAATGTCTGGTGTTATTTTAGTATAGTGAATGACAGGGAAACACTCAGATGTAACAGTCCATTTCACCTGGGACAGCTACGTGACAGTTCAATCATACAAAATGGCGCTAACTGGGTGTTGTCAAGTCACATTCAAAAACATGTTGTTCATATATTCCTATATCGCGGTTATTTTACAATTTGTATATTTTTTATGTATAAATTGTAAGTCGTCTTTCAGAATATCAGAACATGTGATGTTTTCTAAATTCCAATGAGCTCCTGCTTCCTGTGTAATTTGGTATGAATCCACTGAACAGACTTTTCTTAACATCGATATTATGAACTGAATTCAGTAACAGCATCATAATATCATACCTGTTGAACAAAGCAACACACTAGAATGAGAGAAATTATTAGAAGAGAAAGTGAGACATTATTATTAATATTACTATATATTATATTGTTATTATTATATTATATTATTATTATTTTATTATTATTATTAATATTATTAGTTACACTATATGGATAAAAGGTGAAAAATATCATCACGACTGCATGTTCATGTGATGCAAAAAATCACCTGACTGTTTGTGTCTGTTAGTAAATGTTTTATTTATAAGAGATCAGTAATTAAATAGAACAATTGACCTTCAATAATTAGGTGTCACTTTGTTAACCACAACCAACATGTTGGATCTCTGTTCAGGGGTCAGTGCTTGAAAATGAGTCTCTCTGGTGAAAAAGAGGAGGGGGCCCTGCCTCTAAAATGAGTCTCTGTGAGGAACATGACTCCAAAGATAAGAGGTGAGATGACGATGTTGTATAGGAACATATAAAGAGTTAATTTCTAAATAATTATTTCCACAATTTTTTCACAATTGTTATTTTTCATCAGAAATGATTGTTTATGGGAACCTTCATGTGGCTGTAAAATATTGTTGTTATTAGAATTGAATTCATAGATTTTTGTGTATGAATTTTTGTTTTGCAAAATGCTACAGTACCTTGCGAAAGTATTCGGCCCCCTTGAACTTTGTGACCTTTTGCCACATTTCAGGCTTCAAACATAAAGATATAAAACTGTATTTTTTTGTGAAGAATCAACAACAAGTGGGACACAATCATGAAGTGGAATGACATTTATTGGATATTTCAAACTTTTTTAACAAATCAAAAACTGAAAAATTGGGCGTGCAAAATTAAAAATTTCTTGAAAAGTTTGTCTTGAGGATGGCGTTATAATTATATCCTCGACCAAATCGATATCTTCTCCTTCCGCCATTGTGGGTTGAAAAAACAGCTTAGTAGTACGCAAATTAATGAATTTATCAATTTCAGTTTCCTAGTTCTGAGACCTGCCCATATAGGACCTGCCTCTCAATATTGGTAATCCAATCAAAATACGTGCACGCACTATGCCTGCTAGCTGGCTCCTGTGTAACACTGGAGCCAGCCAGCAGGCGTACAATAGCCAACTCTAAAGCTGATTGATTGACACTAAATTTTAATTTCCATTCACTTTAAGCTACAAGCGCCCGCACTGTTGATTCTGAAGGCCTGGGGGCAGATTTTAGACCCCTGGCAACACATGATGGCTGAATAGGATTGGATAAAAGATCTAACATAAAGACCAGCCCTCCAAATCTCAACGTGGGGCTGGAAGCAGTGCAACCAAGAGGAAAGCTATGAAATGAAGAGTATAACTCTTACTCTGGGGAATAATTTAATACATATTTGTGGGAAAATATATTTAAAAAATATATATATTCTGATGATGTTTAGGCCATCAGAGAAGGCCTTGCTGGCCCTGACGGCCCACCACTGCATACATTACAATGCAACGTTGACCATTAGTTACAGCAAACAACAAACATGTCTCTTCTGCTCCGTTCTTAACCCCTCCTCTCTTCACAAGATGGACAGTATAACTTTAGTGTTTAACCCTTATGTGTCCAAGGACCAAACTTTTGAATATTATTTTCAGTGAGCCTCAACTAGGCTGGAAACATGACATTTACAACAACATTTTTTTTCTGATAACTAGTTCATTGCATCCGCCATGGTGCCCAGTTTCATAACATTACGTTATGTTATAGAGTAATCGCTAAAAAACAGGCCTTATTTTAGGTCATTCTTCTTCCTGCCAGCTCCTATTAGTTCTATTGAGCTCCGTGGAATCAACTCACCTTCTGAACGTTCTATTCCCAACTCATTGTTCTGCGTCACAATGGCAGCTTCACTATTGTATCAATGACACCTGCCGGCATTAAGCTTGAACGCTGACGTCAGGTTACTTATTATCAACAGGGTTACAGCAACACCTAACGAAAACGAATGTCTGTCCTCTTTTTCAAGATGTGGCCGATTTAAACAGCCAGAAGTCATTTTTTTAATTAAGAAACAACACTTTTTTGTGACTTGTTGTTTCTAAATGGCTGCAAGGGTAAATTGATATGCTTCGAAATGTTCGTTCGTAGTCATCAGATTGAGTGAAAGCTGCGCAGTTTCACTGAGTTAGAAAACAAATGGATAGGTGTAGCTCATTGATTTGTAGATCTGACGCAGTCGCTACCTCAGATTATGAGCCCAGCAGGTGTCGTGAATGAGTTATGTAGTACCCACAGAAGGCCACAGGGAGGAGCAAGAGAGCTATAAACACATACTGTTTTTTTTACCTTAAAACCCCTAAACCTAACAATCAATCAAATGTATTTATAAAGCCATTTTTACATCAGTATATAACGCTACTTATTACCTATTTTAGCATTAACCTTAACCCTAATTATTTAGAAACTGTTTTAGTAATAATATTATGTTAGTAAATACCATTATGGTACTAAATAGCATTTTGATTATTTTGTTAATCAAAACCTGTCTCAGCATTTTGCTGTTTTTGTTTTGTTATTTTATTATATTTATTATTGCAAGGCAGAACACTTGATCAACAAGCCACATCTGTTTAATTTTTCAAATGTGGTTTGAACTGTGTGACCAAGTAACCTCTATGTGAAAGTTTCAGCAAGCGTGGGATAGATTGGGCAGGTTAGAGATCTAAGGAATTAACCAGAAAAATACACTTTATTTCTCAGCTGCCCCACCAATGTATTTGAATTAATAACATTTAATTGCAAAATGTCCAATAGATGGGAGCATATGACCACAAAGCATTAGTTACAGGCTACAAGCAGCAATATGATTGACATAAAATAGCAGCAACCACAGACTATATGTCCCATTATTTTCTAAAATGGTCACTCATCATTTTAGCTATTTATCTCAGATTTGGGCTGTGTTGCTTTTGGGTGAGAAAAAAACTGGCTATAGCAGGTATTGAATCCCAGGTAAATAATCACTAGTCAAAACCTCAACCTTAGTATAAATGCATTATAAAAAATCATGTTAATATCTGATATACTTCCAGCCAGTCAATAAATTACATCTTGCAACCCTAGCGGTTAGCAAATAGCACATTTTCCAGCACCCGGCCAGGGATTCAAACCAGCCACCTTTTGGCCACAGGTCCAACTCCTTAGCCACTGGGTGAAAACCTGAGTTAATCTTGGGGAATAAACATGAGTTAATCTGCCAAAATGAAGACAAAATGCTTTAGAGACACACATGGTATCACTTGTTATACATAATTATTACACATAAATCATTGCCAAAAGCACAAGACATATTATTAATGGATTGATCATATCAAATATCAGAAAATTATTCTAATGTAGGTCTATATTATTAATGTATTGATCATATCAAATATCAAAACATTATTCTAATGTAGGTCTATATTATTAATGTATTGATCATATCAAATATCAAAACATTATTCTAATGTAGGTCTATATTATTAATGTATTGATCATATCAAATATCAAAACATTATTCTTATGTAGGTCTATATTATTCATGTATTGATCATATCAAATATCAAAACATTATTCTAATGTAGGTCTATATTATTAATGGATTGATCATATCAAATATCAAAACATTATTCTAATGTAGGTCTATATTATTAATGTATTGATCATATCAAATATCAAAACATTATTTCTAACTACTCAAAGCAAATACATGTGGCTCAGGAACCACTGATTCACTGCATTATTCTATAGTATTATCAAGACACCTGCTGTTAACTCTTAACTACTTAGGACAGCTGCTGTTAACTCTTAACTACTCAGGACACCTGCTGTTAACTCTTAACTACTTAGGACAGCTCACGTGGTGTCATAAATATCTGCCGACTAGGTGGGACTAGAGACTTCATGCATAGTTACCCATCCACTTATAAGTGTAAAATGTCTTTATTCTCAGCACTTATACGACTTTGAATGTTTGTTTTACACAATAATAAAAAAATCAATATTACTAATGTAACCCACTGTCAAGACTGGGTTTAGTTGATTGTGTTGCACTGCTCATGTCCGCGTTCTGGAACTGTCCACGTCCCCGTACAGAACTGTCCACGTACAGCACTGTCCGTGTCCCCGTACAGAACTGTCCGTGTCCCTAACCCCTAACCCTAGATATAACCTATTTTAACCCCTAACCCAAGGTATAACCTATTTTAACCTTAACCCCTAACCCCTAACCCTAGATATAACCTATTTTAACCCCTAACCCTAGGTATAACCTATTTCAACCTTAGCCCTTAACCCCTAAACCTAGGTATAACCTATTTTAAACTTAACCCTTAACCCCTAACAGATTAACCTATTTTTAACTTAACCCCTAACCGTAGGTATAACCTATTTGAACCCTAATTCTATGGTAGGGTAGCCTAGAACACTTTAAAAACCTATTTTAGTTTTTCTCAACCAGAGGTAACTGAATTAATGTTCAGGCTTATTGATAATTGTTATGTTAATGAAGTATAATTTCAAAACATGAGCATAAAACCAGGTAATAATAAACATGAATCATCATTATATTACTTCACAGTAATCTGTTAAATACTGTTTCAGTGCTTCCTCTTGTGTTAGCAGTGTGGAAAGGGACAGGAAGAAGCACACAGGAGTTTTCCTGTGAGGGGAGGGGTGGTGTATCCAGGGAGGAAACTCAACTAATCTTCTGAAATGTCATTAGTGGTCTTATGCTGCCATCTATTGGAATTATGTAGCAACTGCAGTAGTACTGAATAATGTGTAATTCCTTACAAAAGTAGTAATTACTTAGAATTGCTTAGAATTGCAAAATATAACAGTAGTACTGTCACTGAACAACACAATGCCATGATTAGATTAAATACACACCGATTCCTGTAAACAATGACAGCTTATTTACCAACATTTATGGAAATGGATAGGTAGCTTTTTAGAATGAAACTCTTCTTACATTTCCCCTTCTGAGCTTAGAATAGATGAGATATGTAATGTTTGTCTCTGTTGTGATGAAGACCAATCCAGCAGGAGAGACCAGCCTCCCCTGTTCCCAGCTGTGTGTCCATGAAGAGTGACTGGTCTATGATGCAACCTATATACTTTAGAGCGGGAGACTTTTCTACTGAACAAAGGTAAGAAGAACTCATGGGTCCTGGTCAGTGAGTTAAACAACACTGTCTCTAGTCATTTCTCCTCTCCCATTTTCCCATTTATTGTTGTTGTTTTCATTACCCATAGGCTAATCCTTTCGTCCATTTCATAGTCCTTAAACAATATTAAACAAACACAACATTCCCTCTGTATGCGTGTGTGTGTGTGTGTGTGTGTATGCGTGTGTGTGTGTGTGTGTGTGTGTGTGGGTGTGTGTGTGTGTGTGTGTGTGTGTGTGTGTACCTACATGTACATATTACCTCAACTACCTGGTACCCTGCACATTGACTCAGTACTGGTACTCCTTATAGTCTCATTATTACCTCAACTACCTGGTACACTGCACATTGACTCAGTACTGGTACTCCTTATAGTCTCATTATTACCTCAACTACCTGGTACCCTGCACATTGACTCAGTACTGGTACTCCTTATAGTGTCATTATTACCTCAACTACCTGGTACCCTGCACATTGACTCAGTACTGGTACTCCTTATAGTCTCATTATTACCTCAACTACCTGGTACCCCTGCACATTGACTCAGTACTGGTTCTCCTTATCGTCTCATTATTACCTCAACTACCTGGTACCCTGCACATTGACTCAATACTGGTTCTCCTTATAGTCTCATTATTACCTCAACTACCTGGTACCCTGCACATTGACTCAGTATTGGTACTCCTTATCGTCTCCTTATTACCTCAACTACCTGGTACCCTGCACATTGACTCAATACTGGTTCTCCTTATAGTCTCATTATTACCTCAACTACCTGGTACCCTGCACATTGACTCAGTATTGGTACTCCTTATCGTCTCATTATTACCTCAACTACCTGGTACCCTGCACATTGACTCAGTACTGCTGGTACTCCTTATAGTCTCAATATTACCTCAACTACCTGGTACCCTGCACATTGACTCAGTACTGGTACTCCTTATCGTCTCATTATTACCTCAACTACCTGGTACCCTGCACATTGACTCAGTACTGGTACTCCTTATAGTATCAATATTACCTCAACTACCTGGTACCCTGCACATTGACTCAGTACTGGTTCTCCTTATAGTCTCATTATTACCTCAACTACTCGGTACCCTGCACATTGACTCAGTACTGGTACTCCTTATAGCCTCATTATTCCGGTCGGTAACATTTGAGAGTGAGGCAAATATGTAGCATTTTCCGGAAAAAAAACATGATGATTTGTCTCTCTGAAATGAAAACATCAAGTGATTTTAAACAAATACATATCTGTCATTGCACAATCCCATACCATGATTAGATAGTGAAAAAACACACCAATCTCTTTAAGAAATGCTTTAAAAAATAAAAGCTAATTTACTAACATTACTGAAAAGTGATATATAGTGTTTAGGAATTAAACAATTCTTATGTTTCCCCATCTGAGCTCAGAGTAGATGAGAGATGTAATGTTTGTCTCTGTTGTGTTGAAGCCCAATCAAGCAGGAGAGACCAGCCTCCCCTGTTCCCAGCTGTGTGTCCATGAAGAGTGACAAGTCTATGGGACCTCCTCTAAACTTTAGAGAGGGAGACTTTTCTACTGAACAAAGGTAAGAAGAATTCATGGGTCCTGGTCAGTGAGTTAAACAACACTGTCTCTGGTCATTTCTCATCTCCCATTTTCCCATTTA
Organism: Oncorhynchus masou masou; assembly: GCF_036934945.1. Lineage (NCBI taxonomy): Eukaryota > Metazoa > Chordata > Actinopteri > Salmoniformes > Salmonidae > Oncorhynchus > Oncorhynchus masou. The sequence goes on along the minus strand of NW_027010781.1, from coordinate 65,700 downwards.
TTGTTGTTGTTTTCATAATCCATAGGCTAATCATATTGTCCATTTCCATAGTCCTAAAACACAGTTAAACAAACACAACATTCCCTGTGTGTGTGTGTGTGTGTGTGTGTGTGTGTGTGTGTGTGTGTGTGTGTGTGTGTGTGTGTGTGTGTGTGTGTGTGTGCGCGCGCGTGCGTGCGTGCGTGCGTGCGTGTGTGTGTCTGTGTTTGTGCACTCCCTGGATGAGGAGATGTAATCTCATATTTTGTCTACAGAAACCAACAGGAGAGATCAGAGTCAGAGATTCTCAGTGGTCAGTCTTCACAGAGTCATCAAACAGGCCTGGACTCCATATTCAGTGTATGTGGTCCTGTTATGTACATTTGTATCTGTTTACCTCAAGTAAAGTTGATCTGTCAATCATTCATTCATGTGTTAATGAGAAAGCATTTATTATCATGCTTAACTCATTTACTTTATTTATTTCAGTTGCTTGAAGAGAATATTATTAGATTTGTGAAGAACGAGCTGAAGATGTTCAAGAGGATTCTTAGTCCAGAACTCCCAGAAGGCTTTGAGAGTCAGAAGCAGGATAAGGAAGTGGTGGATGCTGAAGATGAGAAGCAGGAGAGCAGTGCCAGAGAGGGGGCTCTGAAGATCACACTGCACATCCTGAGGAAAATGAACCAGAAGGAGCTTGCTGACACACTGGAGAAATGTAAGAGCTGTCTGCCTCATGTTGAATGATGTTTTATAACATTTAAAAGCTGTAGCTATAGTACAGCTAAAGTAGTTGTGTAACTCAATGATATTGTAGCAGCCTTAAAACAACACCTAGTGACCTCATCAAGTAGCAGCAGGGATGTGTTGATTAATTTAGATAGAGAAAGACAACATTATTAATACCATCAATTTGTTGTACTGATTTATTTATTTAGAGAGAGAGAGAGAGAGAGAGACAACATTAATAATACCATCAATAATATCAATAATAATATAATCAGTCACACCAGTCTGTGATGCATTATGAAAAGATTTACACATTTATACAGTCAGTTAATAGAATAAATTATTATAATGTACAACTTTATAACAGTCCTACAATACTGTAAGTATTGAAACAGACGTAATATTAATATCCTCTGTGATATTTCTAGATTCAGATGATCTTGCTGTGATTTGCCAACGTGAACTCAAATCTAATCTCAAGAAGAAGTTTCAATGTGTATTTGAGGGAATCGCTAAACAAGGAAACCCAACACTTCTCAATAAGATCTACACAGAGCTCTACATCACAGAGGGTGGAACAGGAGAGGTCAATAATGAACATGAGCTGAGACAGATTGAGACAACAACCAGGAAACAAGCAAGACCAGAGACTCCAATCAAATGTAACGACATCTTCAAACCCTTAACTGGACAAGACAAACCTATCAGAACTGTGCTGACAAAGGGAGTCGCTGGCATTGGAAAAACAGTCTCTGTGCAGAAGTTCATTCTGGACTGGGCTGAAGGAAAAGCAAATCAGGATGTCCAATCTGTATTTTCATTTCCTTTTCGGGAGCTGAATTTGATGAAAGAGGACAAACACACTTTCATTGAACTTCTTCATCACTTCTCAATGGAAACCAAACAATCAAGAATCTCCATCAACAACAAGTACAAAGTTCTGTTCATCTTTGATGGTCTGGATGAGTGCCGACTGCCCCTAGACTTCCAGAAGAACAAGATCTGTTGGGACGTCACAGAGTCAACCTCAGTGGATGTTCTGCTGACAAATCTCATCAAGGGAAATCTGCTTCCCTCTGCTCTCCTCTGGATAACTACCCGACCTGCAGCAGCCAATAAGATCCCTTCAGGGTGTGTTGACCAGGTGACAGAGGTACGAGGGTTCAATGACCAACAGAAGGAGGAGTACTTCAGGAAGAGATTCAGTGATGAGGACCTGGCCAGCAGAATCATCTCACACATAAAGACATCAAGGAACCTCCACATCATGTGCCACATTCCAGTCTTCTGTTGGATTTCTGCAACAGTCCTTGAACACATGCTGGAACATAAGAGAGAAGAGATTCCCAAGACTCTGACTGAGATGTACACACACCTTGTGGTGTTTCATACCAAACAGAAGAATGAAAAGTATCTTGGGGAAGAAGAGACAGGTCCACACTGGAATAAAGAGAGCATTCTGTCACTGGGAAAACTGGCTTTTCAGCAGCTTGTGAAGGGCAATCTGATTTTCTATGAAGAAGACCTGAAAGAGGCTGGCATTGATGTCAATGAAGCCTCAGTGTACTCAGGATTGTGCACACAGCTCTTTAAAGAGGAATGTGGGCTGTACCAGAACAAGGTGTACTGCTTTGTTCATCTGAGCATTCAGGAGTTTCTGGCTGCTGTATATGTGTTCCTCTCATTCATCAACAACAATGAGAATCTAATAGACGAACCTCAATCAATATTCAGATTATTTTCGTCGCTCTTCAGAGACAAGCCTGAAGTTACTGTCTACAAGAGTGCTGTGGATAAAGCCTTACAAAGTGAGACGGGAAACCTGGACCTTTTCCTCCGCTTCCTTCTGGGCCTCTCACTGGAGTCCAATCAGAAGCACTTACAAGGTCTACTGACAAAGACAGGAAGCAGCTCACAGAGCCATGAAGAAACAGTCAAGTACATCAAGGAGAAGATCAGGGAGAATCCCTCTCCAGAGAGGAGCATCAATCTGTTCCACTGTCTGAATGAACTGAATGACCATTCTCTAGTGGAGGAGATCCAAAGCTACCTGAGATCAGGAAGTCTCTCAGAACCCAACCTGTCACCTGCACAGTGGTCAGCTCTGGTCTTTGTGTTGCTGACTTCAGAAAAGGAGCTGGATGTGTTTGACCTGAAGAAATACTCCAGATCAGAGGAAGGTCTTCTGAGGCTGCTGCCAGTGGTCAAAGCCTCCAGAGCTGCTCTGTGAGTAAATAAAATGACATATAAGAACTAATCATCAGGAAGAAAGATTAAGTTTAGAGAAAAATATGTATTATAATATGTATATACTATTATATTGAAAAACATATTGAATAAATGCATTGATTTTCATATTAGTATACCAATATGACTTATTTGAGAGAAAACATACTGAATAAATGCATAGATTTTTACATTATTACAACATTGTGACCATACAATAATTGGAGATGGAAGATGAATCTATATGTTGTTTGAGAGAATAAACCAAATGCATCTGCCATTGTCCTTCTACACTACTGGTGTTAATTTAACAGTGTGTTTGTGAAGTCATGATGATCTCTTTGTCAGGCTGTCAGGCTGTGGAGTCACAGAGGAAGGCTGTGCTTCTCTGGTCTCAGCTCTGAGGTCAAACCCCTCACACCTGAGAGAGCTGGATCTGAGTAACAACGACCTGAAGGATTCAGGAGTGAAGCTGCTCTCTGATGGACTGGGGAATCCCCACTGTAAACTGGAGACTCTGAGGTCAGTATTCCTGTAGTTGGTCAACAAGTGATAACTGTTCACCAGATCCACATGTGTTTACCAGACACACATAGTCCACACCATATGTGTTTGGACAGTGAAAGTTTCAGTTTTAAATGTGGTGCTCTGCTCCAGCATTTTGGATTTGAGATATAATGTTTCATATTATGTGACAGTACAGAATGTCACCTTTTATTTAAAGGTATTCATACAAATATATTTTACTGTTTAGAAATGAAAGCACTTTATGTATCAAGTTCTCCCAGTTGAAAAAGTCAAAATATTTTGGATAAATTATTTTAGTCTAAAGTTTCGTATTTCGTCCCATATTCCAAGCCTGCAGTGATTACATCAAGCTTGTACATCTACTAACTTGTTGAATTAATTTGCAGTTTGTCTTGGTTGTGTTTTAGATGTTTTCTTAATAGAAACTGAATGGTGAATAATGTCCTGTCATTTTGGAGTCACTTCACTTGTATTGTCAGTAAGAATAGAAGATGTTTCTGAACACTTCTACATTCATGTGGATGCTACTATGATGATGACTAATCAGGAATGAATCATGAATGATGATGAATGAGAAAGTTACAGAGGTACAAACATCATACCCCCTCTGTTATAGGTAATGGTGAGAGGTTAGCATGTTTTGTTGTATCCTCTGTTATTGGTAATGGTGAGAGGTTAGCATGTTTTGTTGTAACCTCTGTTATTGGTAATGGTGAGAGGTTAGCATGTTTTGTTGTATCCTCTGTCATTGGTAATGGTGAGAGGTTAGCATGTTTTGTTGTACTCTCTGTTATCGGTAATGGTGAGAGGTTAGTATGTTTTGTTGTTTCCTCTGTTATTGGTAATGGTGAGAGGTTAGCATGTTTTGTTGTATCCTCTGTTATTGGTAATGGTGAGAGGTTAGCATGTTATGTTGTCGCCTCTGTTATTGGTGATGGTGAGAGATTAGCATGTCTTGTTGTAGTCTCTGTTATTGGTAATGGTGAGAGGTTAGCATGTTTTGTTGTAGCCTCTGTAACTTTCTCACTCATTCTTATTCATGATTCAGTCATGATTTTTCTTAATCAAGGCATCATCGGAATGAATTTATTATTGTTTAGAAACATGTTATCTACTCTCTTAGACAGAAAATTTCTCCACTCATCATCCACCATTTTATTATTGGTCAAAACCCAACCAAAAAAACTGCAAATGCAACCAACGAGTTTACGACCAAATACTGAACTTTTTACTATTTTAATACACTATAAGTAAATTGGTCAGATTACTTATGTATTCTTCTAATAGGGAGACTGGAAACATAAAGTGTTTTAATTTTTAATAGTGAAACAGATATGTATTAAAATATCCTCAAATATAAGGTGACATTATATACTGTCACCTTATATGAAACATCTGATCTGAAATCCAAATGCTGGAGTATAGAGCCACATTTAAAATGTTAGCTTCACTGTCAAAATAGATATGGTGTGGACTGTATACTCAATACAATCTAAATCTGATACCTCACTGTCTGTCTTCTAACTGATACTGCTTTTTAAACTGGTCTGGTCAGTCTACTATAATATTTGTACTATACATGTTTCTATCTGGAGTCAATAATTTGATCATTTGTCATTTATCATGATGATACACTATTTTACGAATAGACATGGAAGGTTCCATATGTTGAAGAAATATACTGCCACTATTTTCACCACCAAAGAATAGCAGTGTGATTTTAATATGATTTGACTCTTTGCAGGCTGTCAGGCTGTCTAGTCACAGAGGAAGGCTGTGCTTCTCTGGTCTCAGCTCTGGAGTCAAACCCCTCAAACCTGAGAGAGCTGGACCTGAGTAACAACGACCTGAAGGATTCAGGAGTGAAGCTGCTCTCTGCTGGACTGGGGAATCCCCACTGTAAACTGGAGACTCTGAGGTCAGTATTCCTGTAGTTGGTCAACAAGTGATAACTGTTCACCAGATTCACATGTGTTTACCAGACACACATAGTCCACACCATATGTGTTTGGACAGTTAAGGTTTCAGTTTTAAATGTGGTGCTCTGCTCCAGCATTTTGGATTTGAGATATAATGTTTCATATTAGGAGACAGTACAGAATGTCACCTTTTATTTAAAGGTATTCATACATAGATATTTTACTGTTTAGAAATGAAAGCACTTTATGTATCTAGTTCTCCCATTTGAAAAAGTCAAAATATTTTGGATAAATTATTTTAGTCTAAAGTTTCGTATTTCGTCCCATATTCCAAGCCTGCAGTGATTACATCAAGCTTGTACATCTACTAACTTGTTGAATTAATTTGCAGTTTGTCTTGGTTGTGTTTTGGATGTTTTTCCTAATAGAAACTGAATGGTGAATAATGTCCTGTCATTTTGGAGTCACTTCACTTGTATTGTCAGTAAGAATAGAAGATGTTTCTGAACACTTCTACATTCATGTGGATGCTACTATGATGATGAATAATCAGGAATGAATCATGAATGATGATGAATGAGAAAGTTACAGAGGTACAAACATCATACCCCCTCTGTTATTGGTAATGGTGAGAGGTTAGCATGTTATGTTGTCGCCTCTGTTATTGGTGATGGTGAGAGGTTAGCATGTTTTGTTGTAGCCTCTGTTATTGGTAATGGTGAGAGGTTAGTATGTTTTGTTGTAGCCTCTATTATTGGTAATGGTGAGAGGTTAGCATGTTATGTTGTCGCCTCTGTTATTGGTGATGGTGAGAGGTTAGCATGTTTTGTTGTAGCCTCTGTTATTGGTAATGGTGAGAGGTTAGTATGTTTTGTTGTAGCCTCTGTTATTGGTAATGGTGAGAGGTTAGCATGTTTTGTTGTAGTCTCTGTTATTGGTAATGGTGAGAGGTTAGCATGTTTTGTTGTATCCTCTGTTTTTGGTAATGGTGAGAGGTTAACATGTTTTGTTGTATCCTCTGTTATTGGTCATGGTGAGAGGTTAGTATGTTTTGTTGTAGCCTCTGTTATTGGTAATGGTGAGAGGTTAGTATGTTTTGTTGTATCCTCTGTTATTGGTAATGGTGAGAGGTTAGCATGTTTTGTGTAGCCTCTGTTATTGGTAATGGTGAGAGGTTAGCATGTTTTGTTGTAGCCTCTGTTATTGGTAATGGTGAGAGGTTAGCATGTTTTGTTGTAGTCTCTGTTATTGGTAATGGTGAGAGGTTAGCATGTTTTGTTGTAGCCTCTGTTATTGGTAATGGTGAGAGGTTAGTATGTTTTGTTGTAGCCTCTGTTATTGGTAATGGTGAGAGGTTAGCATGTTTTGTGTAGCCTCTGTTATTGGTAATGCTGAGAGGTTAGTATGTTTTGTTGTAGCCTCTGTTATTGGTAATGGTGAGAGGTTAGCATGTTATGTTGTCACCTCTGTTATTGGTAATGGTGAGAGGTTAGTATGTTTTGTTGTATCCTCTGTTATTGGTAATGGTGAGAGGTTAGCATGTTTTGTTGTAGCCTCTGTTATTGGTAATGGTGAGAGGTTAGTATGTTTTGTTGTAGCCTCTGTTATTGGTAATGGTGAGAGGTTAGCATGTTATGTTGTCGCCTCTGTTATTGGTGATGGTGAGAGGTTAGTATGTTTTGTTGTAGCCTCTGTTATTGGTAATGGTGAGAGGTTAGCATGTTTTGTTGTAGTCTCTGTTATTGGTAATGGTGAGAGGTTAGCATGTTATGTTGTCGCCTCTGTTATTGGTGATGGTGAGAGGTTAGCATGTTTTGTTGTAGCCTCTGTTATTGGTAATGGTGAGAGGTTAGTCTGTTTTGTTGTAGCCTCTGTTATTGGTAATGGTGAGAGGTTAGCATGTTTTGTTGTAGCCTCTGTTATTGGTGATGGTGAGAGGTTAGCATGTTTTGTTGTAGCCTCTGTTATTGGTAATGGTGATAGGTTAGCATGTTTTGTTGTAGCCTCTGTTATTGGTAATGGTGAGAGGTTAGTATGTTTTGTTGTAGCCTCTGTTATTGGTAATGGTGAGAGGTTAGCATGTTTTGTTGTAGCCTCTGTTATTGGTAATGGTGAGAGGTTAGTATGTTTTGTTGTAGCCTCTGTTATTGGTAATGGTGAGAGGTTAGCATGTTTTGTTGTAGTCTCTGTTATTGGTAATGGTGAGAGGTTAGCATGTTATGTTGTCGCCTCTGTTATTGGTGATGGTGAGAGGTTAGCATGTTTTGTTGTAGCCTCTGTTATTGGTAATGGCGAGAGGTTAGTATGTTTTTTTGTAGCCTCTGTTATTGGTAATGGTGAGAGGTTAGCATGTTTTGTTGTAGCCTCTGTTATTGGTAATGGTGAGAGGTTAGTATGTTTTGTTGTAGCCTCTGTTATTGGTAATGGTGAGAGGTTAGCATGTTTTGTTGTATCCTCTGTTATTGGTAATGGTGAGAGGTTAGTATGTTTTGTTGTAGCCTCTGTTATTGGTAATGGTGAGAGGTTAACATGTTTTGTTGTAGTCTCTGTTATTGGTAATGGTGAGAGGTTAGCATGTTTTGTTGTAGCCTATGTAACTTTCTCATTCATTATTATTCATGATTCAGTCATGATTTTTCTTATATGTTTTATTCATGGCATAATCAGGATTAATTTATTATTGTTTAGAAACATGTTATCTACTCTCTTAGACAGAACATTTCTCCACTCATCATGCACCATTTTATTATTGCTCAAAACACAACCAAAATCCAAACAAACTGCAAATGCAACCAACGAGTTCATGACCAAATACTAAACGTTGACTTCTTTAATACACTATAAGTAAATTGGTAGATTACTTATGTCTTCTACTAATGTGGAGACTGGAAACATAGTTTTTACATTTTTAATCGTGAAACAGATATGTATTAAAATATCCTCAAATAAAAGGTGACATTATATACTGTCACCTCATATGAAACATTTTATCTCAAATCCAAAATGTTGGAGTATAGAGACACATTTAAAATGTTAGCTTCACTGTCTAAATAGATATGGTGTGGACTGTATAATCAATACGATCTAAATCGGATACCTCACTGTCTAAATAGATATGGTGTGGACTGTATACTCAATACAATCTAAATCTGATTCCTCACTGTCTAAATAGATATAGTGTGGACTGTATACTCAATACAATCTAAATCTGATACCTCACTGTCTGTCTTCTGACTGATTCTGCTTTTTAAACTGGTCTGGTCAGTCTACTCACATATTTGTACAATACATTTTTCTATCTGCAGGCAATACTTTGATCATTTGTTATTTCTAATAATGAAACATTCATTTATAAATAGATATGGCAGGTTTCAGGACACAGATATATCTGAATAGTTTTTACATCTGAATATTTAAAAAAATATACTGCTACGATTTTCACCACCTAAGAATGTTTCTATCACAAATGAACCGTGAAGCAATACTAAACAACTAAACATAGAATTATAACTCACAAATAAACCAAGGAATATTGTTCCCAATCGGAGACAACGATAAACAGCTGCCTCTGAGTGAGAACCAATCCAGGCAACCATAGACATATAAACACCTAGACTAGCCAAACCCCATAGATGTACAAAAACTAAACAAGCCCTCGTCACACCCTGACCTAACTAAAATAATAAAGAAAACAAAGTTAACTAAGGTCAGGGCAGACATCTGCAGGCAACACTTTGATCATTTGTCAATTATAATAATGATACATTCATTTATAAATAGATATGGCAGGTTTCAGGACACTGATGTATCTGAATATGTTGAAGAAATATACTGCCACTATTTTCACCACCAAAGAATAGCAGTGTGATTTTAAAATGATTTGACTCTTTGCAGGCTGTCAGGCTGTCTAGTCACAGAGGAAGGCTGTGCTTCTCTGGCCTCAGTTCTCAGTTCAAACCCCTCACACCTGAGAGAGCTGGATCTGAGTAACAATGACCTGAAGGATTCAGGAGTGAAGCTGCTCTCTGCTGGACTGGGGAATCCCCACTGTAAACTGGAGACTCTGAGGTCAGTATTCCTGTAGTTGGTCAACAAGTGATAACTGTTCACCAGATCCACATGTGTTTACCAGACACACATAGTCCACACTATATGTGTTTGGACAGTGAAGTTTACAGTTTTAAATGTGGTGCTCTGCTCCAGCATTTTGGATTTGAGATATAATGTTTCATATTAATTGACTGTAGAATGTCACCTTTTATTTAAAGGTATTTTCATACATATATATTTTACAGTTTATAAAATAAAAAACTTTATGTATCTAGTTCTCCCATTTGAAAAAGTCATAAATTATTTTTGTCAAAAGTTTAGTATTTGGTCCCATATTCCATGCCAACAGTGATTACATCAAGCTTATGATTCTACTAACTTGTTGAATTCATTTGCAGTTTGTCTTGGTTGTGTTTTGGATGTTTTCCTAATAGAAACTAAATGGTGAATAATGTCCTGTCATTTTGGAGTCACTTCACTTGTATTGTCAGTAAGAATAGAAGATGTTTCTGAACACTTCTACATTCATGTGGATGCTACTATGATGATGAATAATCAGGAATGAATCAAGAATAATGATGAATGAGAAAGTTACAGAGGCAGAAAGATCAGACCCCCTCTGTTATTGGTAATGGTGAGAGGTTAGCATGTTTTGTTGTAGCCTCTGTTATTGGTAATGGTGAGAGGTTAGCATGTTTTGTTGTAGCCTCTGTTATTGGTAATGGTGAGAGGTTAGCATGTTTTGTTGTAGCCTCTGTTATTGGTAATGGTGAGAGGTTAACATGTTTTGTTGTAGCCTCTGTTATTGGTAATGGTTAGAGGTTAGCATGTTTTGTTGTATCCTCTGTTATTGGTAATGGTGAGAGTTTAGCATGTTTTGTTGTAGCCTCTGTTATTGGTAATGGTGAGAGGTTAGCATGTTTTGTTGTAGCCTCTGTTATTGGTAATGGTGAGAGGTTAGCATGTTTTGTTGTAGCCTCTGTTATTGGTAATGGTGAGAGGTTAACATGTTTTGTTGTAGCCTCTGTTATTGGTAATGGTTAGAGGTTAGCATGTTTTGTTGTATCCTCTGTTATTGGTAATGGTGAGAGGTTAGCATGTTTTGTTGTAGCCTCTGTTATTGGTAATGGTGAGAGGTTAGCATGTTTTGTTGTAGCCTCTGTTATTGGTAATGGTGAGAGGTTAGCATGTTTTGTTGTATCCTCTGTTATTGGTAATGGTGAGAGGTTAGCATGTTTTGTTGTAGTCTCTGTTATTGGTAATGGTGAGAGGTTAGCATGTTTTGTTGTATCCTCTGTTATTGGTAATGGTGAGAGGTTAGCATGTTTTGTTGTATCCTCTGTTATTGGTAATGGTGAGAGTTTAGCATGTTTTGTTGTCGTCTCTGTTATTGGTAATGGTGAGAGTTTAGCATGTTTTGTGGAAGCCTCTGATATTGGTAATGGTGAGAGGTTAGCATGTTTTGTTGTCGTCTCTGTTATTGGTAATGGTGAGAGTTTAGCATGTTTTGTGGAAGCCTCTGATATTGGTAATGGTGAGAGGTTAGCATGTTTTGTTGTCGTCTCTGTTATTGGTAATGGTGAGAGATTAGCATGTGTTGTTGTATCCTCTGTTATTGGTAATGGTGAGAGGTTAGTATGTTTTGTTGTAGCCTCTGATATTGGTATTGGTGAGAGGTTAGCATGTTTTGTTGTATCCTCTGTTATTGGTAATGGTGAGAGGTTAGCATGTTTTGTTGTAGTCTCTGTTATTGGTAATGGTGAGAGGTTAGTATGTTTTGTTGTTGCCTCTGATATTGGTATTGGTGAGAGGTTAGCATGTTTTGTTGTATCCTCTGTTATTGGTAATGGTGAGAGGTTAGCATGTTTTGTTGTAGTCTCTGTTATTGGTAATGGTGAGAGGTTAGTATGTTTTGTTGTAGCCTCTGATATTGGTATTGGTGAGAGGTTAGCATGTTTTGTTGTATCCTCTGTTATTGGTAATGGTGAGAGGTTAGCATGTTTTGTTGTAGTCTCTGTTATTGGTAATGGTGAGAGGTTAGTATGTTTTGTTGTAGCCTCTGTTATTTGTAATGGTGAGAGGTTAGCATGTTTTGTTGTCGTCTCTGTTATTGGTAATGGTGAGAGGTTAGCATGTTTTGTTGTCGTCTCTGTTATTGGTAATGGTGAGAGGTTAGCATGTTTTGTTGTAGTCTCTGTTATTGGTAATGGTGAGAGGTTAGTATGTTTTGTTGTAGTCTCTGTTATTGGTAATGGTGAGAGGTTAGCATGTTTTGTTGTAGTCTCTGTTATTGGTAATGGTGAGAGGTTAGTATGTTTTGTTGTAGTCTCTGTTATTGGTAATGGTGAGAGGTTAGTATGTTTTGTTGTAGTCTCTGTTATTGGTAATGGTGAGATGTTAGCATGTTTTGTTGTATCCTCTGTTATTGGTAGTGGTGAGAGGTTAGTATGTTTTGTTGTATCCTCTGTTATTGGTAGTGGTGAGAGGTTAGTATGTTTTGTTGTAGTCTCTGTTATTGGTAATGGTGAGAGGTTAGTATGTTTTGTTGTAGTCTCTGTTATTGGTAATGGTGAGAGGTTAGCATGTTTTGTTGTATCCTCTGTTATTGGTAATGGTGAGAGGTTAACATGTTTTGTTGTATCCTCTGTTATTGGTAATGGTGAGAGGTTAGTATGTTTTGTTGTAGCCTCTGTTATTGGTAATGGTGAGAGGTTAGCATGTTTTGTTGTAGTCTCTGTTATTGGTCATGGTGAGAGGTTAGTATGTTTTGTTGTAGTCTCTGTTATTGGTAATGGTGAGAGGTTAGCATGTTTTGTTGTATCCTCTGTTATTGGTATTGGTGAGAGGTTAGCATGTTTTGTTGTAGTCTCTGTTATTGGTAATGGTGAGAGGTTAGTATGTTTTGTTGTAGTCTCTGTTATTGGTAATGGTGAGATGTTAGCATGTTTTGTTGTATCCTCTGTTATTGGTAGTGGTGAGAGGTTAGTATGTTTTGTTGTATCCTCTGTTATTGGTATTGGTGAGAGGTTAGCATGTTTTGTTGTAGTCTCTGTTATTGGTAATGGTGAGAGGTTAGTATGTTTTGTTGTAGTCTCTGTTATTGGTAATGGTGAGATGTTAGCATGTTTTGTTGTATCCTCTGTTATTGGTAGTGGTGAGAGGTTAGTATGTTTTGTTGTATCCTCTGTTATTGGTATTGGTGAGAGGTTAGCATGTTTTGTTGTAGTCTCTGTTATTGGTAATGGTGAGAGGTTAGTATGTTTTGTTGTAGTCTCTGTTATTGGTAATGGTGAGAGGTTAGTATGTTTTGTTGTAGTCTCTGTTATTGGTATTGGTTAGAGGTTAGTATGTTTTGTTGTATCCTCTGTTATTGGTAATGGTGAGAGGTTAGTATGTTTTGTTGTAGCCTCTGTTATTGGTAATGGTGAGAGGTTAGCATGTTTTGTTGTAGTCTCTGTTATTGGTCATGGTGAGAGGTTAGTATGTTTTGTTGTAGTCTCTGTTATTGGTAATGGTGAGAGGTTAGCATGTGTTGTTGTATCCTCTGTTATTGGTATTGGTGAGAGGTTAGCATGTTTTGTTGTAGTCTCTGTTATTGGTAATGGTGAGAGGTTAGTATGTTTTGTTGTAGTCTCTGTTATTGGTAATGGTGAGATGTTAGCATGTTTTGTTGTATCCTCTGTTATTGGTAGTGGTGAGAGGTTAGTATGTTTTGTTGTATCCTCTGTTATTGGTAGTGGTGAGAGGTTAGTATGTTTTGTTGTAGTCTCTGTTATTGGTAATGGTGAGAGGTTAGTATGTTTTGTTGTAGTCTCTGTTATTGGTAATGGTGAGAGGTTAGCATGTTTTGTTGTATCCTCTGTTATTGGTAATGGTGAGAGGTTAACATGTTTTGTTGTATCCTCTGTTATTGGTAATGGTGAGAGGTTAGTATGTTTTGTTGTAGCCTCTGTTATTGGTAATGGTGAGAGGTTAGCATGTTTTGTTGTAGTCTCTTGTTATTGGTCATGGTGAGAGGTTAGTATGTTTTGTTGTAGTCTCTGTTATTGGTAATGGTGAGAGGTTAGCATGTTTTGTTGTATCCTCTGTTATTGGTATTGGTGAGAGGTTAGCATGTTTTGTTGTAGTCTCTGTTATTGGTAATGGTGAGAGGTTAACATGTTTTGTTGTAGTCTCTGTTATTGGTAATGGTGAGAGGTTAGTATGTTTTGTTGTAGTCCCTTATTGTTTTCTTTCATTATTATTCATGATGACAGAATGTCACACTTTATTTGAAAGGACACTGATATATCTAAACATTTAAAAAAAATATCTTGCCGCTGTTTTCACCACCAAAGAATATCAGTGTGGTTTTAATATGATTTGACTCTTTGCAGGCTGTCAGGCTGTCTAGTCACAGAGGAAGGCTGTGCTTCTCTGGTCTCAGCTCTGAGGTCAAACCCCTCACACCTGAGAGAGCTGGACCTGAGCTACAATCACCCAGGAGACTCAGGAGTCAGACTGCTCTCTGCTGGACTGGAGGATCCACACTGCAGACTGGAGAAACTCAAGTATGTAGAGGGTTTATGTCAATGTTCATATCAGACATGTTGGACTTATCAGGCTGGTTAAGACAAACATTCTGACCACCACTTGGACAAAGTTACTGACTGTGTGTGTGTGTGTGTGTGTGTGTGTGTGTGTGTGTGTGTGTGTGTGTGTGTGTGTGTGTGTGTGTGTGTGTGTGTGTGTGTGTGTGTGTGTGTGTGTGTGTGTGTGTGTGTGTGTGTGTGTGTGTGTGTGTGTGTGTGTATCCCTCAATGACTGTCTGTTCTTCTGCTTACCGCTACAGTGTGGAACATGGTGGAGAGAACAGAATGAAACCTGGACTTAGAAAATGTGAGTGTTGACTGCTGTGAAGAATATGACTAAGAATAAGTCTTAATTCAAGTTAAGTCAAAGACCATCATCATTACTTACTTGGTCATATTAAATATCAGCTGTAGTTCTACAGAAGCAGAAATCAGGGACACCAACGTTTACAAAGAGTTGCTTTGTGTGTGTGTGTGTGTGTGTGTGTGTGTGTGTGTGTGTGTGTGTGATTAATGTGAATAAGTGTGTTTTATATTACCATACAGTATAACATGATCATTCAACAAGTCTCAAGTTACCTTAACTTCTCCTTTTGATACCTAGAAACATCTACATTAAATTAATTAGTGGAAAGTGAGTTAACATTCTAATGTGAATGATGATGATTTCTAATATTGTGTCTGGTTTCATCCATCAGATGTCTGTGATCTCACACTGGACCCAAACACAGTAAACAGACACCTCTCTCTGTCTGAGGAGAACAGAAAGGTGACATGGAGGACAGAGGAGCAGCCGTATCCTGATCACCCAGAGAGATTTGAGGACTGGGGACAGGTGCTGTGTAGAGAGGGTCTGACTGGGCGCTGTTACTGGGAGGTAGAGTGGAGTGGGAGAGGGGCTGATATAGGAGTGACATATAAAGGAATCAACAGGAGAGGAAGGGGTGATGAATGTTGTCTTGGATGGAATGACAAGTCCTGGAGTCTGTTCTGCTCTGACAACCGTTACATTGCCTGTCACAATAATAATCTCACTACCATAGACGTCCCCCCCTCCAGCTCCCACAGAGTAGGAGTGTATCTGGACTGGCCAGCCGGCACTCTGTCCTTCTATAGAGCCTCCTCTGACACACTGACCCACCTGATCACATTCACCTCCACATTCACTGAGCCCCTCTATCCAGGGTTTAGGATTTATAATGTTGACTCCTCAGTGTCCCTGAAATAGATACACACACTGGACACAGACTGGATTCACACACACACACACACACACACACACACTGGACTCACGAACACACACACACATACTGGACAAAAACACTCACACACACACTGGACTCACACACACACTGGACTCACACACACACACACACACTCACACACACTGGACCGACACACACACCCTGAACACACACATAAACACACACTGGAAACACACACACACTGGACGCACACTCACATTGCACACACACACACTGGGCAAAGACACACACACACACACACTGGGCAAAGACACACACACACACACACACTGGACAAACACACAGGCTGGACAAACACACACAGGCTGGACAAACACACACACACAATTGGACACACACACACACTGAACACACACACTGAACACACACACTGAACACACACACTGAACACACACACACTGGACACACACACACTGAACACACACTGGACTCACACACACACACTGCACTCACACACACACTGGACTCACACACACACACACACACACTGGACTCACTCACACACACACACACACACACCCTGAACACACACTGGACTCACTCACACACACACACACACACCCTGAACACACACTGCACTCACACACACACACTGGACACACTCACATAAACACACACACTGGACAGACACACACACACACACACACACTGGACAGACACACACACACACACACACACTGGACAGACACACATACACACACACTGGACAGACACACACACACACACACTGGACAGACACATACACACTGAACACACACACACTGAACACACACACACTGGGCAAAGACACACACACACACACACACAATTGGACACACACACACACTGGACAAAAACACACACACACTGGACACAAACACACACACTGAACACACACACACTGGGAAAAGACACACACACACACACACACACACTGGACAAGCACACAAACACAGACACACACACACACTGAACACACACACACGCTAGACACACACACACACACACTGGACACAAACACACACACACACACACTGGACACACACACACACACACTGGACACACACACACACACACTGAACACACACACACACACTGGGCAACGACACACACACACACTGGACTCACACACACACACACACACACACAAACACACACACACACACACACTGAACACACACAGACACTGGACACACACACACACACACACTGAACACACACACACACACACTAGATACACACACACACACTGAACACACACACACTGAACACACACACACACACACTTGACACACACACACACACACTGAACACACACACACACTGGACAAACACACACATGCTGGACAAACACACACACTGGACTCACAAACACACACACACATACTGGACAAACACACACACACACACACTGAACACACACACACACACACACACACTGAACACACACACACACACACACACACTGAACACACACACACACACTTGACACACACACACACACACACTGAACACACACACACACTGGACAAACACACACATGCTGGACAAACACACACACTGGACACAAACACACACACACATTCTGGACAAACACACACACACACACACTAGACACACACACACACTGAACACACACACACACACACACACACACACACTGAACACACACACACACTGAACACACACACACACACTTGACACACACACACACTGAACACACACACACACACACTGGACAAACACACACACACACACACACACACACACACACTGGACACAAACAAACACACACACGCTAGACACACACACGCTAGACACACACACACACACACACTGGACAGACACACACACACTGGACAGACACGCACACACACACTGGATAGAGACACACACAGTGGACAGACACACACACACACTGGACAAACACATACACACTGAACACACACACACTGGGCAAAGACACACACACACACACACAATTGGACACACACACACACTGGACAAACACACAAACACAGACCCACACACACTGAACACACACACACACACACTGGGCAAAGACACACATGCTAGACACACACACACACACACACACACACACACAAACACAGACCCACACACACTGAACACACACACACACACACTGGGCAAAGACACACATGCTAGACACACACACACACACACACACACACACTGGACAAGCACACAAACACAGACACACACACACTGAACACACACACACGCTAGACACACACACACACACACACTGGACACAAACACACACACACACACACACTGGACACACACACACTGGGCAACGACACACACACACACACAATTGGACACACACACACACACTGAACACACACACACACACACTCTAGACACACACACACACTGAACACACGCACACACTAGACACACACAGACACTGGACTCACACACACACACACACACACTGGACTCACTCACACACACACACACCCTGAACACACACTGGACTCACTCACACACACACTGGAACAACACACACACACTGGACACACTCACATAAACACACACACTGGACAGACACACACACACACACTGGACAGACACACATACACACACACTGGACAGACACACACACACACACACACACTGGACAGACACACACACACACACTGGACAGACACATACACACTTAACACACACACACTGAACACACACACACTGGGCAAAGACACACACACACACACACACACACAATTGGACACACACACACACACTGGACAAAAACACACACACACACTGGACAAACACACACACACACACACACTGGACACAAACACACACACTGAACACACACACACTGGGCAAAGACACACATGCTAGACACACACACACACACACACACACACACACACACACACACACACACACACTGGACAAGCACACAAACACAGACACACACACACTGAACACACACACACGCTAGACACACACACACACACACTGGACACAAACACACACACACTGGACACAAACACACACACACTGAACACACACACACACACACACACACACACACACTAGACACACACACACACTGGACACACACACACACACTACACACACACACACTGAACACACACACACACTAGACACACACACACACTGAACACACACACACTGGACACACACACACTGGACACACACACACACACACACAAACACTGAACACACACACACACACTTGACACACACACTGAACACACACACACACACACACACATACTGGACAAAAACACACACACTGGACAAACACACACACTCTTCTTCCTAAAATTGTGACCTTGACCCAGGACCTCTTACAATAACATGTATTTTATGTTGAATAACACATTGTACAATTACATACAATTATATATGGACATACGCTCCATAGTTGTACAAGTATACAAGGATATATTGTACTTTTCATAATAAAACACACTTGAAACAAGAAAAGGCTTGTTACTTGTGAAAACAGTTTGTTTATTGATTTTATGTTTCCTCTGTCAGGTTGATGTTAACCTGCGACTGGTTGAAACATGAAACAAATATGAAATGGAATACGAAACAATTAAATATGTGGAATATAATTAAACAAATTGTACAATTAGTACACCAGAGTGTTGTGATGCATGGTTACTATAGCAACAGAGTGTTGTGATGCAGGGTCACTATAGCAACAGTGTTGTGATTCACGATCACTATAGCAACAGTGTTGTGATGCAGCGTCACTATAGCAACAGAGTTGTGATGCAGGTTCACTATAGCAACAGAGTGTTGTGATGCACGGTCACTATATCTCTCTGTTCTCTGCTCTTTTCTCTGCACTCTGCTCTGTCTCTGTCTGCTCTCTCTGTTCTCTCTCTTTGCTTTCTCAGCCTGCTCTCTGCTCTCTCTTCTCTATGTTCTCTGCTCTCTCACTTCCTCTGATCTCTCTGCTCTCTCTCTCTGCTCTCTCTCTCTGCGCTCTCTCTCTGCTCTCCCTGATCTGTCTCTCTGCTCTCAGCTCTCTCTGTTCTCTCTCTCTGCCCTCTCTGTTCTCTCTCTCTGCCCTCTCTGCTCTCTCCCTCTGCTTTCTCTCTCGCTCTCTGCTCTCTCACTTCCTCTGATCTCTCTGCTCTCTCTCTATGCTTTCTCTCTCTCCCTCTGCTCTCCCTGATCTGTCTCTCTGCTCTCAGCTCTCTCTGCCCTCTCTCTCTCTCCCTCTCTGTTCTATCACTCTTTTCTCTCTGTTCTCTGCTCTGCTCTCTCTTTTCTCTGCTCTCTCTCTCTGCTCTCTCTTCTATGCTCTCTTTCTGCTCACTCTGCACTCTCTGTTCTCTCAGCCTGCTCTCTGCTCTCTTTCTGCTCTCTGTGCTCTCTCTGCTATCTATTCTCTGCTCTCTCTCTCCCTCTGCTCTCTCTGCTATATGCTCTCTCTCTTTCTCTCTCTGCTCTCTCTGTGCTCTCTCTGCCTCTGCTCTCTCTCTCCCTCTGCTATCTCTCTTCTCTCTGTTCTCTGCTCTCTCTGCTCTTCCTCCATTTGCTCTATCTGCTCTCTGCTATCTCTCTGTTCTCTGCTCTCTCTCCCTCCCTCTGCTCCCTCTGCTCTCTTGACTCTCTGCTCTGCTGCTCTCTATTTTATCTGCTCTCTCTGCTCTCTGCTCTTCCTCTCTGCTCTCTCTCTTTCTCTGCCCTCTCTGCCCTCTCTCTTTCTCTCTCTCTCTGCTCGCTCTCTCTGCTGTCTCTGCTCTCTCTCTTCTCTCGCTGCTCTCTCAGCCTGCTCTCTGCCTGCTCTCTCTCTTCTCTATCTCTGTTCTCTCCTCTCTCTGCTCACTCTGCTCTCTCTGCTCTCCCTATCTGGTCTCTTCTCTCTCCCTCTGCTCTCTGCTCTCTTCTCTCTCCCTCTGCCCTCTGCCCTCTCTATTTGCTCTCTTGCTTTTCCCTGCTCTCTCTCTGCTCTCTCTCTTTCTGCTCTCATTATCTGCTGTCTCTCTCTTCTCTCTGCTCTCTCTGTTCTCTGCTCTCTCTCCCTCTGCTCTCTCTCTCCCTCTGCTCTCTCTCTCCCTCTGCTCTGTCTGCTCTCTCTCTGTTCTCTGCTCTCTGTTCTCTGCTCTCTCTCTTCTCTCTGTTCTCTCTGCTCTCTCTCTCTCCCTCTGCTTTCTCTGCTCTCTCTTCTCTCTGTTCTCTGCTCTCTCTCTTCTCTCTGTTCTCTCTGCTCTCTCTCTCTCCCTCTGCTTTCTCTGCTCTCTTTTCTCTCTGCTCTCTCTCTTCTCTCTGCTCTCTCTCTCCCTCTGCTTTCTCTGCTCTCTCTTCTCTCTGTTCTCTGCTCTCTCTCTTCTCTCTGTTCTCTCTGCTCTCTCTCTCTTCTCACTGCTCTCTCAGCCTGCTCTCCGCTCTCTCCCTCTCTCCCCCTCTCTCTCTCTCTCTCTCTCTCTCTCTAATGCTCTCTGCCCTCTCTTCTCTCTCTCTCTAATATACTGATATGCAGAAACATTCAGAAAGTATTCAGACCCCTTTTTACACATTTTGTCACGTTTACAGCCTTATTCTAAAATTGATTAAATGTGTTTTTCCCCTCATCAATCTACACACAATAACCCATGATTACAAAGCAAAAACGGTTCACTTTGTGTGAACACTTTTATTTAAAAAAAACGTAGATATCACAGAGGGAGAGTAGAGAGTCAGAACAGAGGACAAGAGAGAGAGAGGGAGGGTAGAGAGTCAGAACAGAGGGAAAGAGAGAGAGGGAGGGTAGAGGAGGGTAGAGAGTCAGAACAGAGGGAAAGAGAGAGAGAGAGGGAGGGTAGAGAGTCAGAACAGAGTGAAAGAGAGAGAGTCAGAACAGAGGGAAAGAGAGAGAGGGAGGGTAGAGAGTCAGAACAGAGGGAGGGGTGAGAGTCAGAACAGATGGAAAGAGAGAGAGAGGGAGGGGAGAGAGTCAGAACAGAGGAGGGGGAGAGTCAGAACAGATGGAAAAAGAGAGAGAGGGAGGGGAGAGAGTCAGAACAGAGGGAAAGAGAGAGAGGGAGGGTAGAGAGTCAGAACAGAGGGAAAGAGAGAGAGAGGGAGGGTAGAGAGTCAGAACAGAGGGAAAGAGAGAGAGAGGGGAGAGTCAGAACAGAGGGAGTGGAGAGACTCAGAACAGAGAGAAAGAGAGAGAGAGAGGGGAGAGAGTCAGAACAGAGGGAGTGGAGAGACTCAGAACAGAGAGAAAGAGAGAGAGAGAGGGGAGAGAGTCAGAACAGAGGGAGTGGAGAGACTCAGAACAGAGGGAAAGAGAGAGAGGATGTGTGGAAGTTGCTTTATGTTTGGTAATTGGGTGCCTTTGAGCCCTGATGGGCTGGGTGACATCAGTGACTCTGAGAGATTACTGTTGCTGTGGAGGGAGAGCAAGAGAGAGAGAGGGAGAGAGAGATTACTGTTGCTGTGGAGGGAGAGGAGAGGAGAGAGAGAGAAGGAGGGAGAGATTAGTCAACAGAAATGATTCAGGACGACGTTCATCTTTAAATGTACTTCTTCATTTCTCTCTTTCCCCACTGAGGAAGATAAAGGACACACACACACACAATGACACACACACACAGACACACACACACACACACACACACACACACAGACAGACAGACAGACAGACAGACAGACAGACAGACAGACAGACAGACAGACAGACAGACAGACAGACAGACAGACAGACAGACAGACAGACAGACAGACAGACAGACACACACACACACACATAGACACACAGACAGACAGACAGACAGACAGACAGACAGACAGACAGACAGACACACACACACACACATAGACACACAGACAGACAGACAGACAGACAGACACACACACACACATAGACACACAGACAGACACACAGACAGACACACAGACAGACAGACAGACAGACAGACAGACAGACAGACAGGAGGGCTAGGTAATCAGGAATTCCTCCCAAGGTGTATATTGATTTTAGTCCCCTTCTCATTAACTAGATGCTGACAGTTACCAGAGATGACTAGATTGAGCGTGTGTGTGTGTGTGTGTGTGTGTGCTTGCAAGCGTTTTTACGTGTGTGTTTTTGTGAGAGAGTTAACAGGACTTTAGATAAGAATGACACACACATCTCTGATTCCATTTTCTGCTTTGTGTTTCAATTAGGTCTCAGTGGAATAGTGACTCTCTGAGAGATACGAGTTGCTGTGTAAACTTTTGTTATTGACCAAATACTTATTTTCCACCATAATTTGCAAATAAATTAATAAAAAATGTGATTTTCTGGATTTTCTTTCCTCATTTTGTCTGTCATAGTTGAAGTCTACCTATGATGAAAATTACAGGCCTCTCTCATCTTTTTAAGTGGGAGAACTTGCACAATTGGTGGCTGACTAAATGCTTTTTTGCCCCACTGTAGTTGGTCACGCCTGTGTTAACACAATGTGCTGTGATGATAGTTGGCCAAGCCTGTGTTAACACAATGTGTTGTGATGATAGTTGGCCAAGTCTATGTTAACACAATGTGTTGTGATGATAGTTGGCCAAGTCTATGTTAACACAATGTATTGTGATGATAGTTGGCCCAGCCTGTGTTAACACAATGTATTGTGATGATAGTTGGCCCAGCCTGTGTTAACACAATGTATTGTGATGATAGTTGGCCAAGCCTATGTTAACACAATGTGTTGTGATGATAGTTGGCCCAGCCTGTGTTAACACAATGTGTTGTGATGATAGTTGGCCCAGCCTCTGTTAACACAATGTATTGTGATGATAGTTGGCCCAGCCTGTGTTAACACAATGTGTTAAAACCTCTTGATACTCCCCATCCCGGATCCGGGATCGTGAATAAAGCCTCAGGCTCATTAGCATAACGCAACGTTAACGATTTCTGAAAATCGCAAATAAAATGAAAATAAAGCGCCTGCTCTAAAGCTTAGCCTTTTCTTAACAACACTGTCATCTCAGATTTTCAAAATATGCTTTTGAACCATAGCTATTCACTAATTTGTGTAAGAGTATGCTAAGCTAGCTTAGCATTTAGCACGCAACATTTTCACAAAAACCAGATAACCAAATAAATAAAATCATTTACCTTTGAAGAGCTTCGGATGTTTTCAATGAGGAGACTCTCAGTTACATAGCAAATGTTCAGTTTTTCCTGAAAGAATCTTTGTGTAGGAGAAATCGCTCCGTTTTGTACATCACATTTGGCTACCGAAACGAAACGAAAATTCAGTCACCAACAACGTCAAACTTTTTCCGAATTAACTCCATAATATCGACCGAAACATGGCAAACGTTGTTTAGAATCAATCCTCAAGGTGTTTTTTCACATATCTCTTCATTGATATGCAGTTCGTGGAAGCCTGCTTTCCCCTCAGAATCGCATGGAAAAATACCAGCAGCTGAAAAAGACGCACCAATTTCGACGGAGGACACCGGGCGGACACCTGGAAAATGTAGTCTCTTATGGTCAATCTTCCAATGATATGCCTACAAATACGTCACAATGCTGCAGACACCTTGGGGAAACGACAGAAAGGGCAGGCTCATTCCTCTCGCATTCACAGCCATATAAGGAGACAATGGAAAACGGAGCCTCAAAAATCCTGCTCATTTCCTGGATGCCGTTTCATCTTGGTTTTGCCTGTAGCACACGTTCTAGGGCACGCACAGAGAATATCTTTGCAGTTCTGGAAACGTCAGAGTGTTTTCTTTCCAAAGCTACCAATTATATGCATAGTCGAGCATCTTTTTGTGACAAAATATTGCGCTTAAAACGGGCACGTCTTTTTATCCAAAAATGAAATAGCGCCCCCATAGCATCAAGAGGTTAACGGGTGTAGTTTGGACAATCACCACTTGATGGCAGTGTTAAACCAGAAGTGATGAAAACAACATCACTGCAGAGAGAGAGAGTCTAATATACTGATATACAGCAGCATTCAGAAAGTATTCAGACCCCTTAATTTCATCCACATTTTGTAACGTCACAGCCTGATTCTAAAATGGATTCAATTGTTATTTTTGTTGAAGCACCTTTGGCAATGATTACAACCTTGAGTCATCTTGGGTTTGATGCTACAAGCTTGGCACACCTGTATTTGGGGAGTTTCTCCCATTCTTCTCTGCAGATCCTCTCAAGCTCTGTCAGGTTGGATGGTGAGCGTCGCTGCACAGCTATTTTCAGGTCTCTCCAGAGATGTTCGTTCGGGTTCAAGTCCGGGCTTAGGATCATTGTCCTGTTGTCCAGTCTGTGAATACTATACTGGGAGGGTAGAGAGTCAGAACAGATAGAGGATCTGGAGCCCTGAGGGGGAAAGAGAGAGAGGGAGGGTAGAGAGAGTCAGAACAGAGGGAGAGAGAGAGGGAGGGTAGAGAGTCAGAACAGAGGGAAGAGAGAGAGGGAGGATAGAGAGTCAGAACAGAGGGAAGAGAGGGAGGGAGGGATGGTAGAGAGTCAGAACAGAGGGGAAGAGAGAGAGGGAGGGATGGTAGAGAGTCAGAACAGAGGGAAGAGAGAGATGGAGGGTAGAGAGTCAGAACAGAGGGAAGAGAGGGAGGGAGGATAGAGAGTCAGAACAGATAGAGGATCTGGAGCCCTGAGGGGGAAAGAGAGAGAGGGAGGGTAGAGAGTCAGAACAGAGGGGAAGAGAGAGAGGGAGGGATGGTAGAGAGTCAGAACAGAGGGAACGAGAGAGAGGGAGGGATGGTAGAGAGTCAGAACAGAGGGAAGAGAGAGATGGAGGGTAGAGAGTCAGAACAGAGGGAAGAGAGGGAGGGAGGATAGAGAGTCAGAACAGATAGAGGATCTGGAGCCCTGAGGGGGAGAGAGAGAGAGGGTAGAGAGTCAGAACAGAGGGGAAGAGAGAGGGATGGTAGAGAGTCAGAACAGAGGGAAGAGAGGGAGGGAGGGAGGGGAGAGAGTCAGAACAGAGGGAAAGAGAGAGAGAGGGAGGATAGAGAGTCAGCACTGATAGAGGATCTGGAGCCCTGAGGGGGAGAGAGAGAGAGGGTAGAGAGTCAGAACAGAGGGGAAGAGAGAGGGATGGTAGAGAGTCAGAACAGAGGCAAAGAGAGAGAGGGGGGAGGGTAGAGAGTCAGAACAGAGGGAAAGAGAGAGAGAGGCAGGATAGAGAGTCAGAACAGATAGAGGATCTGGAGCCCTGAGGGGGAAAGAGAGAGAGAGAGAGAGAGAGGGATGGTAGAGAGTCAGAACAGAGGGAAGAGAGGGAGGGAGGGTAGAGAGTCAGAATAGAGGGAGGGGAGAGAATCAGAACAGAGGGGAAGAGAGAGAGGGGGGAGAGAGTCAGAACAGAGGCAAAGAGAGAGAGGGGGGAGAGAGTCAGAACAGAGGCAAAGAGAGAGAGGGGGGAGGGTAGAGAGTCAGAACAGAGGGAAAGAGAGAGAGAGGGAGGATAGAGAGTCAGAACAGAGAGGAAAGAGAGAGAGAGGGAGGGTAGAGAGTCAGAACAGAGAGGAAAGAGAGAGAGGATGTGTGGAAGTTGCTTTATGTTTGGTAATTGGGGGCATTTGAGCCCTGATGGGCTGGGTGACATCAGTGACTCTCTGAGAGGTATGAGTTGCTGTGGAGGGAGAGCAGAGAGAGGAGGGAGGAAGAGATTAGTCAGCAGTAATTATTCAGGACGACGTTCGTCTTTAAATGTACTTCTTTATTTCTCTCTTTCCCCACTGAGGAAGATGAAGGACACACAGACACACACAAACACACCGACACAGACACAAACACACACATACACACACACAGACACTCGCACACACAGACACACACACATACACACACAAACACGAGGGTTAGGTAATCAGGAATTCCTCCCATGGTGTGTGCATTGATTAGTCCCCTTCTCATTAACTAGCTGCTGACAGTGACCAGAGATGGCTAGATTGAGCTCGAGGTGTGTGTGTGTGTGTGCATACAAGCGTTTTTACGTGTGTGTTTTTGTGAGAGAGTTAACGGGACTTTCGATAAGAATGACACACGCAGCCCTTATTCCATTTTCTGCTTTGTGTTTCAATTAGGTCTTAGTGGAATAGCGACATGTGATTCATGAACCATTACTGCTTTTGGAAAATGTCAGAAAGAGAGAAAGAAGGAAGAAGAAGAAGAATGTTCTGAACTGCTTCACGGTTAGAAGTTGGTCATGATGTTTCTCTGAAACAGTAAAGACTAAAGTTGGTCATGATGTTTCTCTAAAATAGAAAAGACTAAAGTTGGTCATGATGTTTCTCTGAAACACAGAACACTAAAGTTGGTCATGATGTTTCTCTGAAACACAGAACACTAAAGTTGGTCATGATGTTTCTCTGAAACACAGAACACTAAAGTTGGTCTTGATGTTTCTCTGAAACACAGAACACTAAAGTTGGTCATGATGTTTCTCTGAAACAGTAAAGACTAAAGTTGGTCATGACGTTTCTCTGAAACAGTAAAGACTAAAGTTGGTCATGATGTTTCTCTGAAACAGTAAAGACTAAAGTTGGTCATGATGTTTCTCTGAAACACAGAACACTAAAGTTGGTCTTGATGTTTCTCTGAAACACAGAACACTAAAGTTGGTCATGATGTTTCTCTGAAACAGTAAAGACTAAAGTTGGTCATGACGTTTCTCTAAAACACAGAACACTAAAGTTGGTCATGATGTTTCTGTGAAACACAGAACATTAAAGTTGGTCATGATGTTTCTCTAAAACACAGAACACTAAAGTTGGTCATGATGTTTCTCTGAAACAGTAAAGACTAAAGTTGGTCATGATGTTTCTGTAAAACAGTAAAGACTAAAGTTGGTCATGATATTTCTCTGAAACAGTAAAGACTAAAGTTGGTCATGATGTTTCTCTAAAACATTAAAGACTAAAGTTGGTCAAGATGTTTCTCTGAAACAGTAAAGACTAAAGTTGGTCAAGATGTTTCTCTGAAACAGTAATGACTAAAGTTGGTCAAGATGTTTCTCTGAAACAGTAAAGACTAAAGTTGGTCATGATGTTTCTCTGAAACAGTAAAGACTAAAGTTGGTCATGATATTTCTCTGAAACAGTAAAGACTAAAGTTGGTCATGATGTTTCTCTGAAACAGTAAAGACTAAAGTTGGTCATGATGTTTCTCTGAAACAGTAAAGACTAAAGTTGGTCATGATGTTTCTGTAAAACAGTAAAGACTAAAGTTGGTCATGATATTTCTCTGAAACAGTAAAAGACTAAAGTTGGTCATGATGTTTCTCTAAAATAGAAAAGACTAAAGTTGGTCATGATGTTTCTCTGAAACAGTAAAGACTAAAGTTGGTCATGATGTTTCTCTAAAACAGTAGAGACTAAAGTTGGTCATGATGTTTCTCTGAAACAGTAAAGACTAAAGTTGGTCATGATATTTCTCTGAAACAGTAAAGACTAAAGTTGGTCATGATGTTTCTCTGAAACAGTAAAGACTAAAGTTGGTCATGATATTTCTCTGAAACAGTAAAGACTAAAGTTGGTCATGATGTTTCTCTGAAACAGTAAAGACTAAAGTTGGTCATGATGTTTCTCTGAAACAGTAAAGACTAAAGTTGGTCATGATATTTCTCTGAAACAGTAAAGACTAAAGTTGGTCATGATGTTTCTCTGAAACAGTAAAGACTAAAGTTGGTCATGATGTTTCTCTGAAACAGTAAAGACTAAAGTTGGTCATGATGTTTCTCTAAAACAGTAAAGACTAAAGTTGGTCATGATGTTTCTCTGAAACAGTAAAGACTAAAGTTGGTCATGATGTTTCTCTGAAACAGTAAAGACTAAAGTTGGTCATGATATTTCTCTGAAACAGTAAAGACTAAAGTTGGTCATGATGTTTCTCTGAAACAGTAAAGACTAAAGTTGGTCATGATGTTTCTCTGAAACAGTAAAGACTAAAGTTGGTCATGATGTTTCTCTAAAACAGTAAAGACTAAAGTTGGTCATGATGTTTCTCTGAAACACAGAACACTAAAGTTGGTCATGATGTTTCTCTAAAACAGTAAGGGAATACCCCCCTGAAATGGACAAAAATGAATGGGAAAACATTGGCATAGGGCAAACCATGTACACGATGGCCAATACCACCCAATTCAACGTTGATTCATGCAAAATGTTTTGCAAATGCCATATGGCAATTGCCAGTTGTAACACTTCAACAGGTGGCGTGTGCGCTCCACCGTGGTTTTTCATATAGGAAATGGACCCCAAGTCAACATCCAAAAGCCAAATTTTGAAAAATGGATTTTTTGTCAAAAACTTATCACCCCTTAAAAAAGTGCTTTCTGGACCGTTTTTCGAAATTCTTTCGCTTTTTTTTGTCAATTACACATGTGTAAGAACTGTATGAATATACTTTTGTCCAATTTTATTATCATAATTATTATTTTTTTATTACTTGCGCATAAGGCATGTGTTTTGTCCATTTGCAATATGATTTCATAGGAAGTCAAAAGTCAAAAGTCAAAAATTGCAAAATGTCATAAAAACTTCACACACCACAAAAAAGGGCTTTCTGGACCGTTTTTCGAAGATTTTTCGAATTTTGTGTCAATTACACACGTATAACAACTGTATCAACATACTTTAGTCATATTTTATTATCATTATTTTTTTTACTTGTGCATTAGGCATATGTTTTCTCCATTTGGAATATGATTTCATAGGAAGTCAAAAGTCAAAAATAGCTACATTTTATAAAAAACTTCACACACACTTAAAAAGTGCTTTCTGGACCATTTTTCGAAATTCTTTCGAATTTTATGTCAATTACACACATATAAGAACTCTATCAACATACTTTAGTCATATTTTATTATCATAATTTTTTTTTTTTACTTGTGCATAAGGCATATGTTTTGTGGGGCCAAATGTCATAAGAAATTTGACATGCTCAAAAATCCTGCAGAAATGCAAAATTGACTGGCCTGATGAACTCGGGATGGCCGGGCAGTGATTGTTGTTCCTTTCCATCACTCGTGGTGTTGATTTCATCGTGTCCATTTGGTGATGTTTTCTCACTTTTGCAAAGTCACTGTGCATTTGCAATATGGCTCAATGGGCATTCACCATGACGAATTTGTCATGCTATAAAAATCGTGCAGGAATGCAAAATTGACTGGCCCGATGAACTCGGGATGGCTGGGCAGTGATTCTGGTACCTCTCCATCGCTCGTTAGGGTTGATTTCAGAATGTCACTTTTGGTGATGGTACCTCACTGTTTAAACATATTGCAAATGGACAAGAGTCACCAGCAAGTCACCGTCCATCAGTCAATTAGATATCATTCTGACACCAAACTGATACAAATGGACACCAAACCCACTTTATGTCCATTTGTTTATGTTTTCTCACTTTTGCAATGTCACTGTGCATTTGCAATATGGTTCAATGGGCATTCACCATCACGAATTTGTCATGCTATAAAAATCATGCAGGAATGCAAAATTGACTGGCCCGATGAACTCGGGATGGCTGGGCAGTGATTCTGGTACCTCTCCATCGCTCGTTAGCGTTGATTTCAGAATGTCACTTTTGGTGATGGTACCTCACTGTTTAAACATTTTGCAAATGTTTTCTCACTTTTGCAAAGTCACTGTGCATTTGCAATATGGTTCAATGGGCATTCACCATCCCAAATTTGTCATGCTATAAAAATCGTGCAGGAATGCAAAATTGACTGGCCCGATGAACTCGGGATGGCTGGGCAGTGATTCTGGTACCTCTCCATCGCTCGTTAGCGTTGATTTCAGAATGTCACTTTTGGTGATGGTACCTCACTGTTTAAACATATTGCAAATGTTTTCTCACTTTTGCAAAGTCACTGTGCATTTGCAATATGGTTCAATGGGCATTCACTATCACGAATTTGTCATGCTATAAAAATCGTGCAGGAATGCCAAATTGACTGGCCCGATGAACTCGGGATGGCTGGGCAGTGATTCTGTTACCTCTCCATCGCTCGTTAGGGTTGATTGCAGAATGTTACTTTTGGTGATGGTACCTTACTGTTTAAACAAATTGCAAATGTTTTCTCACTTTTGCAAAGTCACTGTGCATTTGCAATATGGTTCAATGGGCATTCACCATCACGAATTTGTCATGCTATAAAAATCATGCAGGAATGCAAAATTGACTGGCCCAATGAACTCGGGATGGCTGGGCGGTGATTCTGGTACCTCTCCATCGCTCGTTAGGGTTGATTTCAGAATGTCACTTTTGGTGATGGTACCTCACTGTTTAAACATATTGCAAATGGACAAGAGTCACCAGCAAGTCACCGTCCATCAGTCAATTAGATATCATTCTGACACCAAACTGATACAAACTGACACCAAACCCACTTTTCCCAACTCGCTTAGTAGCCAAGTATCACATACTTCAGAGCTGGCCCAAAATTCACAACGCCTTCGGTTCAAACCATAAAAAAAACATAAAACACGTAGTTACGTTCTAGCTGCGGGTCCATTTCTTGTGTTATGTGTAGGCCTAGCTGAGGCGACCCCGAATCCCAAGTTTCGGCTCGATAGGTCATTTGGTGTCCGAGCAAAACCCTAATTGGTGCTGGAAATCCACTTTTTTCCATGACTTGCTACGGGGTCCTTGAATGAGCTATCGGACAGAAACGTTGGGTTCTGTCTCTATGGGCCGAGACGGTCACAATGCACCTAGTCCTGTGACTCTGAGACATTTCTAAATGTCGACATTTTCGTGACGCAAAAATGAATTGAAGTCATTGCAAATGTACGATGCTGTTTCTCGTTCCGAGAACCTTCTAGATCCACCTAACTCACCACTATCGACCTGGGGTCTAGAACAGGATTCTAAAGTTTCGGAACTCTAGGTCTGACGGTTCTTTAAAAGTTCCAACAAGGTTAACTAATGCATGGAGTGTATGTCTCTACGCACCCCAATGGGTCCCTACTTCCAAGCTGTGTGTGTGTGATTTAGTTTTCCTTTGAAATTTTATGGGAGAAATGACTGATTTACAGTTCATGGGGGTTGCCTAATCACATATATGAAGTTTTGGAAAGATCAGATTTTTTTAACCCCTCGAAACAGCCCATGAGACACCAATTATGGCACTTCCGGTTGGCACAGGAAGCTATAACTCGACACACATCCTCATTGGGGTATTCTATTACAGAATCCTGAGTTTTAAGTCTT
Source organism: Oncorhynchus masou masou (assembly GCF_036934945.1). Classification (NCBI taxonomy): domain Eukaryota; kingdom Metazoa; phylum Chordata; class Actinopteri; order Salmoniformes; family Salmonidae; genus Oncorhynchus; species Oncorhynchus masou. Next base: position 34,268 of record NW_027010781.1, on the reverse strand, counting down.
TACGTTAAGAACTGACTGATTTACACAGGGTTAAATGCACTATTTATCAAAAACTGTAGGCAGGGTATGGATATACATTTTTAGGGTGATTTTAACCACTTCCGGTTGGTCCAGGAAGCTTAGAATCAACACAGGTAGACCTCATAGTGGCCTGATGGACTGTCACCGAAGACAGGTTCATACGGCATTCATAACCCACATAGGCTTCAGGTTGAATTTAAGGGTGCTGGCAATGTATTCCTATGGGGCGAGAAGTCAATGCAAACTGTTTCTTAACTGTTAAGGGTTAATGCCACATGGTCAAGGTTAGGCTTGCACAGATCGGGAGGACCTCAGGATCGTACCTGAGGTCGAATTGTGCTTCTCACCCTAACGGTTCTCTCACTGTCACCCAAAAGCAAATGACATTTAAGGCCAGGCTTCATTTTGGGCCTACTCTTTTTCACGGTCGCTGCACTCAGAGCGAGCTACGGTCAAGCGGGGCGTCTCGTTGAACTCGGCAGTCTGGAGATTATGGTGATGCCATTTTTTGTGTTGATTTCAGAATGACATTTTGGTGATGGTCCCTCTCCGTTTAAACATATTGCAAATGCACACAAGTCAACTAGCAAGTCAGTGTCCATCAGAGCGAGCTACGGTCAAGCGGGGCATCTCGTTGAACTCGGCACGGCCTAGAGAATATGGAAATGCCATTGCAGGCTCTGTGTGTCTTTAAGCACCGCACTTTGTCACTCCATCCTTGCCGTGTGTGTGAGAGAGAGAGCTTTTCTTTGACATCTGTTGGGAGAAATGACTGACTTACTGTTCATGGGGGTTGCCTAATCACACATGAAGTTTTGAAAAGATCTGACCTTTTTAACCCTTGGAAACAGCCACTATGACACCATTTAAGGCACTTCCGGTTGGCACAGGAAGCTATAAATAAACTCATATCCTGATTGGGGTATGCCTTTACAGAATCCTGAGTTTTAAGTTTTTACGTTAAGAACTGAGTTATTTACGGAGGGTTTAGTGAGTGTCTGTTATTTCAGAATATCACAGAAATCTCGCAGAGCTCCGCATCACACATTAAAAAGATTTGTATGAACGACCTGCAACTGGATCTGTAACTGTTTTTTTTTAAACAGCTATTTGTGAACAACACCAATTTGTCATTGTATGATTTCTCTTAAATGACGATAGATAAATGGCTGGTTCTTTTTTTATTGACACCCGAGGCTCCTTGACTTTGACGTGAAGCGGAAAAATTATTTCTCTATTTTCATTTTGGACCTTTAATCACAGAAAAATGGCCATAACTCAAAAACCGTTGAGGCCTAGACGCCATCTTGTTCGGGGCCAACTGCCCATTATGCCAAACCTACGCTCACCAAGTTTCGGCTTCAAAATATTTTCCGTTTTGGAGATAAGGCCCCTTCGTGATTCGTGATGTTTTGTACATTTGCAATATGATTGCTTATTCCCTCTTGTGGGATTTTCCGGGACAGTGGAAAAATGACCAAAATTTTATTATTTTATAAAAAAAACGAATGTCCGAAAAAGTTTGTTTGATGACTTCCCGGTAGGTCCGGCCCTGCCGCTCGGCCCGATGCCGTCCGCGAATTTTATAAACTTTTTCGGACGTCTAGTAAGGGGCCGTACATTTGCAATATGGTCTTTCTCACTAACCATACATCAAATGTCAAAATGTTCCCTTAAGGTATGTTAGTCTGACCTGTTAGTCAGTTCTGGTTAAATAGTGAAATAACAGGGTGTGTTTATAACCTACTGTTAGTCTGACCTGTTCGTCAGTTCTGGTTAAATAGTGAAATAACAGGGTGTTTTAATAACCTACTGTACCTGGCCTGTCAGTGATAAGTGAATGTATATGTTTAAAGTAATAATAAGAGAATCTGAATGACATTAAGGGTAATGACTAAAGTATTTCACCCTAATAGTTACAGAAGCTCAGACAATGTGTTTAATAATACTATAATATTGTGAGACAGTGGGAACATTGTGTTTGTGTGTGATAAAGAGGACCTGACAACAGACATGTTATGGTACTATGAGACCAAGGACAGGAGATAAAGTTCCTCCACCCAGGGAGGAACAGATGTGCTTGTAGACTTGTAGGTGCTTGTAGGAGTTATATAAAAGGCTATTCGCATTATATGATATTTAGAGCTCTAATGAATAAACTACAACAAACCTTTTGCAGAATCTGAGTCTTTGCCTAATTCTTATTAACCCTAGCTTTACAACCTGGGGGAATTGGTCAAAGCTATAGTGATTGTTATCATCATTGAGATTGACAATTCTCATGACAGCTTGGTCCTTTCGAGCCGGATCTCAATACCTGCTTGTCGTCCCAAGGAACTGCTGATAACCATGCACGGGCGGATCACGGATCCGTAAGACAAAGACCTGACCTCTAAGATTGAGGGTCTACTTCAGGCCAGTGGTGAACTGGTACACGACAGAGGCAGTGATGAGATCCAATCTACATTGAAGTCTCAGCTGCAAGAATAAGGTCAGTAGTCTTTATTCATGGATTTTCGGGGAAGGATCTAAACTTGCATTAGACGTATACATTGGTATAAATCCTGTCTGGGTGATAATCACTAAAGTCCAGGAGGATTCATATTCAGAATACCTTTTTCAGACGTTTATATAGACTTAGTTCAAAAGTACCAAAGTATCTAGAGAAATATAAAATGGGGGGCTGAGAATTGAACGAAATTGGGTCCACAATGACTCAAAGTAGTTGAAGCCATTACCAAAAGAAACTACCCCGTATCGAAATAGTCTGGGACTATTAGAGGAATATGGGAAGTAGTCTGGGACTATTAAAATATATGGGAAGTAGTCTGGGACTATTAAAATATATGGGAAATAGTCTGGGACTATTAGAGGAATATGGGAAGTAGTCTGGGACTATTAAAATATATGGGAAGTAATCTGGGACTATTAGAGGAATATGGGAAATAGTCTGGGACAATTAGAGGGATATGGGAAGTAGTCTGGGACTATTAAAAATATATGGGAAATAGTCTGGGACTATTAGAGGGCTATGGGAAATAGTCTGGGACTATTAAAATATATGGGAAGTAGTCTGGGACTATTAGAGGAATTTGGGAAATAGTCTGGGACTATTAAAATATATGGGAAATAGTCTGGGACAATTAGAGGGATATGGGAAATAGTCTGGGACAATTAGAGGGATATGGGAAATAGTCTGGGACTATTAAAATATATGGGAAGTAATCTGGGACTATTAGAGGAATATGGGAAATAGTCTGGGACAATTAGAGGGATATGGGAAGTAGTCTGGGACTATTAAAAATATATGGGAAATAGTCTGGGACTATTAGAGGGCTATGGGAAATAGTCTGGGACTATTAAAATATATGGGAAGTAGTCTGGGACTATTAGAGGAATTTGGGAAATAGTCTGGGACTATTAAAATATATGGGAAATAGTCTGGGACAATTAGAGGGATATGGGAAATAGTCTGGGACTATTAGAGGGATATGGGAAATAGTCTGGGACTATTAAAATATATGGGAAATAGTCTGGGACTATTAGAGGAATATGGGAAATAGTCTGGGACTATTAAAATATATGGGAAATAGTCTGGGACTATTAGAGGGCTATGGGAAATAGTCTGGGACTATTAGAGGAATATGGGAAATAGTCTGGGACTATTAGAGGAATATGGGAAATAGTCTGGGACTATTAGAGGAATATGGGAAATAGTCTGGGACTATTAGAGGAATATGGGAAATAGTCTGGGACTATTAAAAATGAATGAGAATAAGAGCACACACATAGATTGTGAGAATAAGCATAATAACAAGGAAAGTCATTGAATAATGTGGGTAGTAAATCCTCACAGGAGGTTCTGGAATTAACCGGGGATGAGAGGTACTTTATATGGAATCCAAGGATAATAGGAACATGTATATTATGGCCCCAAATGGAGAAAGAGGTACGGGTTCACTGCACATTTAGACACAGATCAGTTAGATGCCATGATCAGACAAATGCATAAGAATTTCAGGGATAATGAGGGAAAACAGCAGGTAGAAGGATTAGACACAGCCACGGATACATTAGTCTGGTCCCAGAGCTGTGTGTGCTTTAGACAACTCCTTTAGATATACAGGGCATGACAATGACAGTCAGAGGAGTTGAACAGATCTGAATCAGGACTCTAAGAGTTGGTTTAAACAGATCTGAATCAGGATACTAAGAGTTGATTTGAACAGATCTGAATCAGGAAATTAAGAGTTGGTTAAAACTGATCTGAATCAGGAAACTAAGAGTTGGTGTTGGTTTGAACAGATCTGAATCAGGACACTAAGAGTTGGTTAGAACAGATCTGAATCAGGAAACGAAGAGTTGGTTTAAACAGATCTGAATCAGGAAACTAAGAGTTGGTTTAAACAGATCTGAATCAGGAAACTAAGAGTTGGTTTACACAGATCTGAATCAGGAAACTAAGAGTTGATTTAGACAGATCTGAATCAGGAAACTAAGAGTTGATTTAGACAGATCTGAATCAGGAAACTAAGAGTTGGTTTGAGGGTCAATAATGTGGGACCCCATTGTATACTTCAAAGTTAGAGATATGTTGAACCTGGATCATCATAATGATTCTACATGTTATAGTATGAACCTGGATCATCTTAATGATTCTACGTTATAATATGAACCTGGATCATCATAATGATTCTACATGTTATAGTATGAACCTGGATCATCATAATGATTCTACATGTTATAATATGAACCTGGATCATCATAATGATTCTACATGTTATAGTATGAACCTGGATCATCATAATGATTCTACATGTTATAGTATGAACCTGGATCATCATAATGATTCTACATGTTATAGTATGAACCTGGATCATCATAATGATTCTACATGTTATAGTATGAACCTGGATCATCATAATGATTCTACATGTTATAGTATGAACCTGGATCATCATAATGATTCTACATGTTATAGTATGAACCTGGATCATCATAATGATTCTACATGTTATAGTATGAACCTGGATCATCTTAATGATTCTACGTTATAATATGAACCTGGATCATCATCATGATTCTACATGTTATAGTATGAACCTGGATCATCTTAATGATTCTACGTTATAATATGAACCTGGATCATCATAATGATTCTACATGTTATAGTATGAACCTGGATCATCATAATGATTCTACATGTTATAGTATGAACCTGGATCATCATAATGATTCTACATGTTATAGTATGAACCTGGATCATCATAATGATTCTACATGTTATAGTATGAACCTGGATCATCATAATGATTCTACATGTTATAGTATGAACCTGGATCATCATAATGACTCTACATGTTATAATATGCCATGGCCTTTACTGGCCAAAGGTTAAACTGCTGTTATGGTTATGAAATACTATGGTGTTGTGTCACTAGACTTTGACCAGATATTATTGCATCCAAAGATCAACTGAACCTAGAACATAGATACAGAGACACTTGTCATCAGGAAGGTGATCTCTCAGCACAACGGAAAATATCTCAATGACTTGACATGTTCTGGTTGTGAATTCAGGCTGCAAGGTAAGAATCTTCCCAGTGATTATTGTAAAGTGTGTAGAGAAATTAAATGTCCGGTGTTATTTTAGTATTGTGAATGACAGTAAAACACTCAGATCTAACAGTCCATTTCACCTGGGACAGCTACGTGACAGTTCAATCATACAAAATGGTGCTAACTGGGTGTAGTCAAGTCACATTCAAAAACATATTGTTCATATAGCTAACTGGGTGTAGTCAAGTCACATTCAATAACATGTTGTTCATATATTCCTATATCGCGGTTATTTTACAATTTGTATATGTTTTATGTAAAAATTGTAAGTCGTCTTTCAGAATATCAAAACATTAGTTGTTTTCTAAATTCCAATGAGCTCCTGCTTCCTGTGTAATTTGGTATGAAACCACTGAACAGACTTTTCTTAACATTAATATTATGAACTGAGTTCAGTAACAGCATCATAATATCATACCTGTTGAACACAGCAACACACTAGAATGAGAGAAATCATTAAAATAGAAAGTGAGACATTATTATTAATATTATTATATATTATAGTATTATTATTATTATTGTTATTATATAGCATTATTATTAATATTATCATATATTATATTATTATTATTACATTATTATTAATATTATTATATATTATATTATTATTATTATTAATAATATTATTATATTGTTATTATTGTATTATTATTATTATTATTATGGACAAAAGGTGAAAAATATAAATCACGACTACATATTCATGTGATGCATTAAATCACCTGACTGTCTAGATGTGTCTGTTAGTAAATGTTTGTTTTCTAAGAGATACTGATTAAAAGAGAAGATATGACCTTCAAGAATTACTGTGTTAAACACAACCAACATGTTGGATCTCTGTTTAGTTGTCACTGTGTTAACCACAACCAACATGTTGGATCTCTGTTTAGTTGTCACTGTGTTAAACACAACCAACATGTTGGATCTCTGTTTAGTTGTCACTGTGTTAACCACAACCAGCATGTTGTATCTCTGTTTAGGGGTCAGTGCTCTAAAATGAGTCTCTCTGGGGAGAGAGTGGAGGGGGGCCCTGCCTCTAAAATGAGACTCTCTGGGGAACATGACACCAAAGCTAAGAGGTGAGATTACAATGTTTGTTTGTATGAATTTTTGTTTCGCAAAACGCACACACACACACACGCACACACACACACACGAGCACGCACGCACACGCACACACACACACACACACACACACACACACACACACACACACACACACACACACACACACACACACACACACACACCTCTATAAAATTTTAGCATGACACAATCATTTAGCCTCTTAATTATGATCTAATATGTTGGCAGGCATAACTTTCTAGTTTTTATTCTGATCGTTGTTACAAGCTGAATTCTGACAATATATCCGTTATATCAACACACTCTTCACTCCTGTTGAAACCAAAAAGGGTTCTATCTTCCTACAATATACAGAACCACTAAAGTTCTATATAGAACCCTTTATAGGAGGTTAGGAAGTGTATGAGTATACAGTATATATAGAATATATATAGAACCCTTTATAGGAGGTTAGCCTCTCTGAGTATACAGTATATATAGAATATATATAGAACCCTTTATAGGAGGTTAGGAGGTGTCTGAGTATACAGTATATATAGAATATATATAGAACCCTTTATAGGAGGGTAGCCTGTCTGAGTATACAGTATATATAGAATAAATATAGAACCCTTTATAGGAGGTTAGCCTGTCTGAGTATACAGTATATATAGAATATATATAGAACCCTTTATAGGAGTTTGGGTAGTGTCTGAATATACAGTATATATAGAATATATATAGAACCCTTTATAGGAGGTTAGGTAGTGTCTGAGTATACAGTATATATAGAATATATATAGAACCCTTTATAGGAGGTTGGGTAGTGTCTGAATATACAGTATATATAGAATATATATAGAACCCTTTATAGGAGGTTAGGTAGTGTCTGAGTATACAGTATATATTTAACCCTTTATAGGGCTCTTTGGTCAGAACTCTAGAGGTTCTTCTTCACTGAATTGATCTTCATTATATCCAAACACACTGGTGGTCAGGGAGGCATCTCTTTGTTTGAACGATGGCCCATGTCAACACTGGCATTACAATACATACATTATAATACAACGTTGACCATTAGTTACAGCAAACATGTCTCTTCTGCTCCATTCTTAACCCCTCCTCTCTTCACTAGATGGACGGTAACTTTAGTGTTTAACCCCTCTGTGTCCAAGGACCAAACTTTTGAATATTATTTTCGTTGCACCTTAAGTAGGCTGGAAACATGACATTTACAACAACGTTTTTTCCTGATAACTAGTTAATTGCATCCGCCATGGTGCCCAGTTTCATAATATTATGTTATGTTATATAGTATCGCTAAAAAAACAGGCGTTATTTTAGGTCATTCTTCTTCCTGCCAGCTCCTATTAGTTCTATTGAGCTCCGTGGAATCAACTCACCTTCTGAACGTTCTATTCCCAACTCATTGTTCTGCGTCACAATGGCAGCTTCACTATTTTATCAGTGACACCTGCCGGCATGAAGCTTGAACGCTGACGTCAGGTTACTTATTATCAACAGGGTTACAGCTACTTGGTGAGCGTGATTACCGTTCGCCTGGATACACGTTGTGGTGACGCACAGTGCTAAACCTTAAACATTTTCTGGTCATGGTTAACCATATTTGTTTTCAGGAAAAGGTATACCACCTAACTAAAACATATGTCCCTGTCCTCTTTTTCAAGACGTGGCCGATTTAAAAATCCAGAAGACATTTTTTAAATTAAGAAACAACACTTTTTTTGATGACTTGTTGTTACTAAATGACTGCTGGGTAATTTGATATGCATCGAAATGTTCGTTCGTAGACATCGGATTGAGTGAAAGCTGCGCAGTTTCACTGAGTTAGAAAACAAATGGGCAGGTCTCGCTCATTGATTTGTAGATCTGAAGCAGTTGCTTCCTCAGATTATGTCTTGAATTAGTTATGTAGTACCCAGAGGCCACAGGGAGGAGCAAGAGAGCTATAAACCCATACTGTTTTTTCCTTATAAACCCTGAACCTAACAATCAATCAAATGTATTTATAAAGCCCTTTTTACATCAGTATATAACCCTACGTATTACCTATTTTAGCATTAACCTTAACCCAAATTATTTTAGAAATTGTTTTAGTAATAATATTATGTTAGTAAATACCATTATGGTACTAAATAGCATTTAGATTATTTTGTTAATCAAAACCTGTCTCAGCATTTTGCTGTTTTTGTTTTGTTATTTTATTATTGCAAGGCAGAACACTTGATCAACAAGTCACGTGTTTTATTTTTCAAATGTGGTTTGAACTGGGTGACCTGGTAACCTCTATGTGAAAGTCGAGCAATTGGCCTGGGAAAGGTGGGGCAGGTTTGAGATCTAAGGAATTAACCAGAAAAATACACTTTATTTCTCAGCAGCCCCACCAATGTCTGTAGGTGAATTAATAACTTTTAATTGCAAAATGTCCAATAGATGGGAGCATATGACCACGAAGCATCAGTTATAGTTGACAAGCAGCAATATGATGGACCATGAAGCATCAGCTTTAGTCTACAAGCAGCAATATGATGGACCATGAAGCATCAGTTATAGGCTACAAGCAGCAATATGATGGACCATGAAGCATCAGTTACAGGCTACAAGCAGCAATATGATGGACCATGAAGCATCAGTTATAGGCTACAAGCAGCAATATGGTGGACCATGAAGCATCAGTTATAGTCTACAAGCAGCAATATGATGGACCATGAAGCATCAGTTATAGTCTACAAGCAGCAATATGATGGACCATGAAGCATCAGTTATAGGCTACAAGCAGCAATATGATGGACCATGAAGCATCAGTTATAGGCTACAAGAAGCAATATGATGGACCATGAAGCATCAGTTATAGTCTACAAGCAGCAATATGATGGACCACGAAGCATCAGTTATAGTCTACAAGCAGCAATATGATGGACCATGAAGCATCAGTTATAGTCTACAAGCAGCAATATGATGGACCATGAAGCATCAGTTATAGTCTACAAGCAGCAATATGATGGACCATGAAGCATCAGTTATAGTCTACAAGCAGCAATATGATGGACCATGAAGCATCAGTTATAGTCTACAAGCAGCAATATGATGGACCATGAAGCATCAGTTATAGTCTACAAGCAGCAATATGATGGACCATGAAGCATCAGTTGTAGTCTACAAGCAGCAATATGATGGACCATGAAGCATCAGTTATAGGCTACAAGCAGCAATATGATGGACCATGAAGCATCAGTTATAGTCTACAAGCAGCAATATGATGGACCATGAAGCATCAGTTATAGTCTACAAGCAGCAATATGATTGACATAAAATAGCAGCAACCACAGCCCATATGTCTCATGATTTTCTAAAATGGTCTCATTACTTTAGTTAGCTGTATATCTCCTATTAGGGCTGTGTTGCTATTGGGTGAGAAAAACAAGTGACTATAGCAGGTATTGAATCCCAGGTAAATAATCACTAGTCAAAACCTCAACCTTAGTATACATGCATTATAAAAAATCACCTTAATATCTAATATTGCGAGTAAACAACCTCGGAATATAAATGACATCACGCAACCCTAGCAGTTAGCAAATTTTCCATCGGGATTTGAACCAGCCAACTTTAGGCCACAGGTCCAACTCCTTAGCCACTGGGTGAAAACCTGAGTTAATCTTGGGGAATAAGCATGAGTTAATCTGACAAAATGAAGACAAAATGCTATGCAGACATACATGGTATCACTTGTTATACATCATTATTACACATAAATCATTGCCAAAAGCACAAGACATATATTATTAATGGATTGATCATATCAAATATCAAAACATTATTTTAAACTACTCCAAAGCAATTACATGTGGCTCAGGAACCACTGACTCACTGCATTATTCTATAGTATTATCAAGACACCTGCTGTTAACTCTTAACTACTTAGGACAGCTCACGTGGTGTCCTAAATATCTGCTGACTAGGTGGGACTAGAGACTTCATGCATAGCTTTAATTTATACCCATAAGTGTAAACTGTCTTTATTCTCAGCACTTATACGACCAATGTTCTACTCTGAGACACTTTGTGGGTATGGTCCCTGATCTCAACATATTGTTATAAAAAAACAGAATGTTTGTTTTACATAATGATAAAAAATGAATATTACCAATGTTACCCACTGTCAAGACTGGGTTTGACTGGCACTGCTCATGTCCGCGTTCTGGAACTGTCCGCGTCCCCGTACAGAACTGTCCGCGTCCACGTTCGGTGTGGCGCCAAGCCGGTTACGCGCAGAGTGGACTGAGGTGATCTTGGGGAATAACGACGGAGTTTGTTACAGTGTTGAGACACCGAAGTTTACTGTTCAATTTGCTTTTTTCTTTACGGTCAGGGACAGTGTGAGTGTAGCCAGATCCCTTTCACTCTCTATCCTTGTTTCATTTTGTGGTTCACCGGATTCATCATCGAGACGAGGGACAGACGAACGACCTGCTAACTAACCAAGCTATTCGGTACAGCTCGGTAAGCTAGCTAGCTATTCTACCAGCAGCATCCTAGTTATCCTAGCTAGTCGGTACAGCTCGGTAAGCTAGCTAGCTACTATACCAGCAGCATCCTAGTTATCCTAGCTAGTTGGTACAGCTCGGTAAGCTAGCTAGCTACTCTACCAGCAGCATCCTAGTTATCCTAGCTAGTCGGTACAGCTCGGTAATCTAGCTAGCTACTCTACCAGCAGCATCCTAGTTGTCCTAGCTAGTCGGTACAGCTCGGTAATCTAGCTAGCTACTCTACCAGCAGCATCCTAGTTATCCTAGCTAGTCGGTACAGCTCGGTAAGCTAGCTAGCTACTCTACCAGCAGCATCCTAGTTACCGTAGCTACCACTACATCGTCACCGGCTGTCTGCATTTCTTGTGGACCGATGGAGCCCCCCGGTTGTTTCTTCCACCTGTTAAATCCCGGTGAGGCTTCTCCCTCTCTCGTTGACGGATGCTGTCTACCTCTGTCCGGTTCTCCTCTCTTCACTAGATGGACGGTAACTTTAGTGTTTAACCCGTCTGTGTCCAAGGACCGAACTTTTGAATATTATTTTCAGGGCGCCTCAATAGCAGGTATTGAACGCCGGGTAAATAATCACTAGTCAGAACCTCAACCTCAGTATACATTCATTATAAAAATCATCTTATTATCTGATATTGTGAGTAAACAACCTCGAGAGTGCGTCTTCCAGCCCTCCAATTAATTACATCATTCAACCCTCCCGGTTAGTAAATTTACCTCAACATCCCCCGGAGAAGGCAGAGTAACGACACCAGCCTTTTAGCGGGGCTGACAGACTGACTACAACGCTCGCGACGCTAAATTAATGTCGTTATTAAAAATGACACACTGCTCTCGCGCCATTAACTAACGTCTGGAAGTCAGTTCTATTTGTGAAACTCTTCTTATGTTTCTTCATCTGAGCTCAGAGTAGATGAGAGATGTAATGTTTGTCTCTGTTGTGTTGAAGACCAATCCAGCAGGAGAGACCAGCCTCCCCTGTTCCCAGCTGTGTGTCCATGAAGAGTGACGGGTCTATGGATCAACCTCTATACTTTAGAGAGGGAGACTTTTCTACTGAACAAAGGTAAGAAGAACTCATGGGTCCTGGTCAGTGAGTTAAACAACACTGTCTCTAGTATTTTCTCCTCTCCCATTTTCCCATTTATTTGTGTTGTTTTCATAATCCATAGGCTAATAATTTTGTCCATTTTCATAGTCCTAAAACAATATTAAACAAACACAACATTCCTTCCGTGTGTGTGGTGTGTGTGTGTGTGCACTCCCTGGATGAGGAGTGGTAATCTCTATCCTGATTTTCTAGTCACTTTTACCTTTACCTACATGTACATATTACCTCAACTACCTGGTACCCTGCACATTGACTCAGTACTGGTTCTCCTTATAGTCTCATTACTACCTCAACTACCTGGTACCCTGCACATTGACTCAGTACTGGTACTCCTTATAGTCTCATTATTGCCTCAACTACCTGGTACCCTGCACATTGACTCAGTACTGGTTCTCCTTATAGTCTCATTATTACCTCAACTACCTGGTACCCTGCACATTGACTCAGTACTGGTTCTCCTTATAGTCTCATTATTACCTCAACTACCTGGTACCCTGCACATTGACTCAGTACTGGTACTCTTATAGCCTCATTATTACCCCAACTACCTGGTACCCTGCACATTGACTCAGTACTCAGTACTGGTACTCCTCATATCCTCATTATTACCTCAACTACTCGGTACCCTGCATATTGACTCAGTACTCAGTACTGGTTCTCCTTATAGTCTCATTATTACCTCAACTACCTGGTACCCTGCACATTGACTCAGTACTGGTACTACTTATAGCCTCATTATTACCTCAACTACCTGGTACCCTGCACATTGACTCAGTACTGGTACTCCTTATAGCCTCATTATTCCGGTCGGTAACATTTGAGAGTGAGGCAAATATATAGCATTTAGCGGAAAAAAAAATGATTATTTGTCTCTCTGAAATGAAGACATCAAGTGATTATAAACAAATACATATCTGTACATATCAATCCCATACCATGATTAGATAGTGAAAAAACACACCAAACTCTTTCAGAAATGCTTAAAACAATAAAAGCTAATTTACTAACATTTCTGAAAAGTGATATATATCGTTTTGGAATGAAACTCTTCTTATGTTTCCCCATCTGAGCTCAGAGTAGATGAGAGATGTAATGTTTGTCTCTGTTGTGTTGAAGACCAATCCAGCAGGAGAAACCAGCCTCCCCTGTTCCCAGCTGTGTGTCCATGAAGAGTGACGGGTCTATGGATCCTCCTATAAAGTTTAGAGAGGGAGACTTTTCTACTGAACAAAGGTAAGAAGAACTCATGGGTCCTGGTCAGTGAGTTAAACAACACTGTCTCTAGTCATTTCTCCTCTCCCATTTTGTAATTTATTTTTGTTGTTTTCAGAATCCATAGGCTAATCATTTTGTCCATTTTCATAGTCCTAAAACAATATTAAACAAACACAATGTTCCCTCCCTGTGTGTGAGTGCGTGTGTATGTGTGTATGTGTGTGTGTGTGTGTGTGTGTGTGTGTGTGTGTACTCCCTGGATGAGGAGATGTAATCTCATGTTTTGTCCACAGATACCAACAGGAGAGATCAGAGTCAGAGATTCTCAGTGGTCAGTCTTCCCAGAGTCATCAAACAGACCTGGCCTCCATATTCAGTGTATGTGGTCCTGTTGTGTCCATTTGTTTTTGTTTACCTCAAGTAAAGTTGATCGGTCAATCATTCATTCATGTGTTAATGAGAAAGCATTTCTTCTCTTGCTTAACTTATTTACTTTATTTATTTCAGATGCTTGAAGAGAAAATCATGACATTTGTGAAGAACGAGCTGAAGATGTTCAAGAGGATTCTTAGTCCAGAACTCCCAGAAGGCTTTGAGAGTCAGAAGCAGGATAAGGAAGTGGTGGATGCTGAAGATGAGAAGCAGGAGAGCAGTGCCAGAGAGGGGGCTCTGAAGATCACACTGCACATCCTGAGGAAAATGAACCAGAAGGAGCTTGCTGACACACTGGAGAAATGTAAGATCTGTCTGCCTCATGTTGAATGATGTTTTATAACATTTTAAAGCTGTAGCTAAAGTCCAGCTAAAGTAGCTGTGTAACTCAATGATATTGTAGCAGCCTTAACACAACACCTAGTGACCTCATCAAGTAGCAGCAGGGATGTGTTGTGGTGATTAATTTAGAGAGAGAGAGAACATTAATAATACCATCAATAATACCAATAATAATATAATCAGTCACACCAGTCTGTAATGCATTATGAAAACATTTACACATTTATACAGCCAGTTAAGAGAATAAATTATTATAATGTACAACTTTATAACAGTCCTACAATACTGTAGGCATTAAAACAGATTAATATTAATATCCTCTGTGTTATTTCTTCATTCAGATGAGTTTGCTGTGATTTGCCAACGTGAACTCAAATCTAATCTCAAGAAGAAGTTTCAATGTGTATTTGAGGGGATCGCTAAACAAGGAAACCCAACACTTCTCAATAAGATCTACACAGAGCTCTACATCACAGAGGGTGGAACAGGAGAGGTCAATAATGAACATGAGCTGAGACAGATTGAGACAACAACCAGGAAACAAGCAAGACCAGAGACTGCAATCAAATGTAACGACATCTTCAAACCCTTAACTGGACAAGACAAACCTATCAGAACTGTGCTGACAAAGGGAGTCGCTGGCATTGGAAAAACAGTCTCTGTGCAGAAGTTCATTCTGGACTGGGCTGAAGGAAAAGCTAATCAGGATGTCCAATTTGTATTTTCATTCCCTTTCCGGGAGCTGAATTTGATGAAAGAGGACAAACACACTTTCATTGAACTTCTTCATCACTTCTCAATGGAAACCAAACAATCAAGAATCTCCATCAACAACAAGTACAAAGTTCTGTTCATCTTTGATGGTCTGGATGAGTGCCGACTGCCCCTAGACTTCCAGAAGAACAAGATCTGTTGGGACGTCACAGAGTCAACCTCAGTGGATGTTCTGCTGACAAATCTCATCAAGGGAAATCTGCTTCCCTCTGCTCTCCTCTGGATAACTACCCGACCTGCAGCAGCCAATAAGATCCCTTCAGGATGTGTTGACCAGGTGACAGAGGTACGAGGGTTCAATGACCCACAGAAGGAGGAGTACTTCAAGAAGAGATTCAGTGATGAGGACCTGGCCAGCAGAATCATCTCACACATTAAGACATCAAGGAGCCTCCACATCATGTGCCACATTCCAGTCTTCTGTTGGATTTCTGCAACAGTCCTTGAACACATGCTGAAACATAAGAGAGAAGTGATGCCCAAGACTCTGACTGAGATGTACACACACCTTGTGGAGTTTCATACCAAACAGAAGAATGAAAAGTATCTTGGGAAAGAAGAGACAGGTCCACACTGGAATAAAGAGAGCATTCTGTCACTGGGAAAACTGGCTTTTCAACAGCTTGTGAAGGGCAATCTGATTTTCTATGAAGAAGACCTGAAAGAGGCTGGCATTGATGTCAATGAAGCCTCAGTGTACTCAGGATTGTGCACACAGCTCTTTAAAGAGGAATGTGGGCTGTACCAGGACACGGTGTACTGCTTTGTACATCTGAGCATTCAGGAGTTTCTGGCTGCTGTATATGTGTTCCTCTCATTCATCAACAACAATGAGAATCTAATGGACGAACCTCAATCAATGTTGGACAAACTGCAAACAAACGACGAGTCTGCAGTTATTTTCTACAAGAGTGCTGTGGATAAAGCCTTACAAAGTGAGACAGGAAACCTGGACCTTTTCCTCCGCTTCCTACTGGGACTCTCACTGGAGTCCAATCAGAAGCACTTACGAGGTCTACTGACGAAGACAAGAAGCAGCTCACAGAGCCATGAAGAAACAGTCAAGTACATCAAGGAGAAGATCAGGGAGAATCTCTCTCCAGAGAGGAGCATCAATCTGTTCCACTGTCTGAATGAACTGAATGACCATTCTCTAGTGGAGGAGATCCAAAGCTACCTGAGATCAGGAAGTCTCTCAGAAGCCAACCTGTCACCTGCACAGTGGTCAGCTCTGGTCTTTGTGTTGCTGACTTCAGAAAAGGAGCTGGATGTGTTTGACCTGAAGAAATACTCCAGATCAGAGGAAGGTCTTCTGAGGCTGCTGCCAGTGGTCAAAGCCTCCAGAGCTGTTCTGTGAGTAAATAAAATGACATATAAGAACTAATCATCAGGAAGAAATATTCAGTTTAGAGAAAAATATGTATTATAACGTGTATATAATATTATATTGAAAAACATATTGAACAAATTCACATTAGTGTAACAATAAGACCATACAATTCTAGGAAATCTAAGATTAATCTATATGTTATTTGAGAGAATAAACCAAATGCATCTCCCATTGTCCTTCTACACTACTGGTGTTAAATGAACAGTGTGTTTGTGAAGTCATGATGATCTCTTTGTCAGGCTGTCAGGCTGTGGAGTCACAGAGGAAGGCTGTGCTTCTCTGGTCTCAGCTCTGAGGTCAAACCCCTCACACATGAGAGAGCTGGACCTGAGTAACAATGACCTGAAGGATTCAGGAGTGAAACTGCTCTCTGCTGGACTGGAGAATCCCCACTGTAAACTGGAGACTCTGAGGTCAGTATTCCTGTAGTTGGTCAACAAGTGATAACTGTTCACCAGATCCACATGTGTTTACCAGACACACATAGTCCACACCATATGTGTTTGGACAGTGAAGCTTACAGTTTTAAATTTGGTGCTCCAGCATTTTGTGTTTGAGATATAATGTTTCATATTAGGGGACAGTACAGAATGTCACCTTTTATTTGAGGTTAATGGTGAGAGGTTAGCATGTTTTGTTGTATCCTCTGTTATTGGTAATGGTGAGAGGTTAGCATGTTTTGTTGTAGCCTCTGTTATTGGTAATGGTGAGAGGTTAGCATGTTTTGTTGTAGCCTCTGTTATTGGTAATGGTGAGAGGTTAGTATGTTTTGTTGTAGCCTCTGTTATTGGTAATGGTGAGAGGTTAGCATGTTTTGTTGTAGCCTCTGTTATTGGTAATGGTGAGAGGTTAGCATGTTTTGTTGTAGCCTCTGATATTGGTAATGGTGAGAGGTTAGTATGTTTTGTTGTAGCCTCTGTTATTGGTAATGGTGAGAGGTTAGCATGTTTTGTTGTAGCCTCTGTTATTGGTAATGGTGAGAGGTTAGTATGTTTTGTTGTATCCTCTGTTATTGGTAATGGTGAGAAGTTAGCATGTTTTGTTGTAGCCTCTGTTATTGGTAATGGTGAGAGGTTAGCATGTTTTGTTGTAGCCTCTGTTATTGGTAATGGTGAGAGGTTAGTATGTTTTGTTGTAGCCTCTGTTATTGGTAATGGTGAGAGGTTAGCATGTTTTGTTGTAGCCTCTGATATTGGTAATGGTGAGAGGTTAGTATGTTTTGTTGTAGTCTCTGTTATTGGTAATGGTGAGAGGTTAGCATGTTTTGTTGTAGCCTCTGTTATTGGTAATGGTGAGAGGTTAGCATGTTTTGTTGTAGTCTCTGTTATTGGTAATGGTGAGAGGTTAGCATGTTTTGTTGTAGTCTCTGTTATTGGTAATGGTGAGAGGTTAGCATGTTTTGTTGTAGTCTCTGTTATTGGTAATGGTGAGAGGTTAGCATGTTTTGTTGATAACAATGATAACACTATGCAATGATAACACTATGCAATGATAACACTATGCAATGATAACACTATGCAATGATAACACTATGCAATGATAACACTATGCAATGATAATACTATGCAATGATAATACTATGCAATGATAACACTATGCAATGATAACACTATGCAATGATAACACTATGCAATGATAATACTATGCAATGATAATACTATGCAATGATAACACTATGCAATGAAAACACTATGCAATGATAATACTATGCAATGATAACACTATGCAATGATAACACTATGCAATGATAATACTATGCAATGATAATACTATGCAATGATAATACTATGCAATGATAACACTATGCAATGATAACACTATGCAATGATAACACTATGCAATGATAACACTATGCAATGATAACACTATGCAATGATAACACTTTGCAATGATAACACTATGCAATGATAACACTATGCAATGATAATACTATGCAATGATAATACTATGCAATGATAACACTATGCAATGATAACACTATGCAATGATAACACTTTGCAATGATAACACTATGCAATGATAACACTATGCAATGATAATACTGTGCAATGATAATACTGTGCAATGATAACACTATGCAATGATAATACTGTGCAATGATAATACTGTGCAATGATAATACTGTGCAATGATAATACTGTGCAATGATAATACTGTGCAATGATAATACTGTGCAATGATAATATTTGTAACATAGATTTTTTTCTCTATAAGCAACACTTTGATGACTTGTCATTTGATAACAAATATACTGTCACTATTTTCACCACCGAAGAATAGCAGTGTGATTTTAATATGATTTGACTCTTTGCAGGCTGTCAGGCTGTCTAGTCACAGAGGAAGGCTGTGCTTCTCTGGTCTCAGCTCTGGAGTCAAACCCCTCACACCTGAGAGAGCTGGACCTGAGTAACAATGACCTGAAGGATTCAGGAGTGAAGCTGCTCTCTGCTGGACTGGGGAATCCCCACTGTAAACTGGAGACTCTGAGGTCAGTATTCCTGTAGTTGGTCAACAAGTGGTAACTGTTCACCAGATCCACATTTGTTTACCAGACACACATAGTCCACACCATATGTGTTTGGACAGTGAAGCTTACAGTTTTACATTTGGTTGTGTTTTAGATATATACACCAGGGATATATACACCAGGGAAACACAGGGATATATACACCAGGGATATATACACCAGGGAAACACAGGGATATATACACCAGGGATATATACACCAGGGAAACACAGGGATATATACACCAGGGATATATACACCATGGATACACAGGGATATATACACCAGGGATATGTACACCAGGGATATGTACACCAGGGATATATACACCAGGGATATAAACACCAGGGATATATACACCAGGGATATATACACCAGGGATATATACACCAGGGATATATACACCAGGGAAACAGGGATATATACACCAGGGATATATACACCAGGGATATATACACCAGGGATATATACACCAGGGATATATATACACAGGGATATATACACCAGGGATACATACACCAGGGATATATACACCAGGGATATATACACAGGGATATATACACCAGGGATACATACACCAGGGATATATACACCAGGGATATATACACCAGGGATATATACACCAGGGATAAATACAACAGGGATAAATACAACAGGGATAAATACACCAGGGATATATACACCAGGGATATATACACCAGGGATATATACACAGGGATAAATACACCAGGGATATGTACACCAGGGATATATACACCAGGGATATATACACCAGGGAAACACAGGGATATATACACCAGGGATATATACACCAGGGAAACACAGGGATATATACACCAGGGATATATACACCAGGGAAACACAGGGATATACACACCAGGGATATATACACCAGGGTTACATACACCAGGGATATATACACCAGGGATATATACACCAGGGATATATACACCAGGGAAACACAGGGATATATACACCAGGGATATATACACCAGGGAAACACAGGGATATATACACCAGGGATATATACACCAGGGAAATATACACCAGGGAAACACAGGGATATATACACCAGGGATATATACACCAGGGAAACACAGGGATATACACACCAGGGATATATACACCAGGGATATATACACCAGGGATATATACACCAGGGATATATACACCAGGGATATATACACCTGGGAAACACAGGGATATATACACCAGGGATATATACACCAGGGATATATACACCAGGGATATATACACCAGGGATATAAACACCAGGGATATATACACCAGGGATATATACACCAGGGAAACACAGGGATATATACACCAGGGATATATACACCAGGGATATATACACCAGGGATATATACACCAGGGATATATACACCAGGGATATATACACCAGGGAAACACAGGGATATATACACCAGGGATATATACACCAGGGAAACACAGGGATATACACACCAGGGATATATACACCAGGGTTACATACACCAGGGATATATACACCAGGGATATATACACCAGGGATATATACACCAGGGAAACACAGGGATATATACACCAGGGATATATACACCAGGGAAACACAGGGATATATACACCAGGGATATATACACCAGGGAAATATACACCAGGGAAACACAGGGATATATACACCAGGGATATATACACCAGGGAAACACAGGGATATACACACCAGGGATATATACACCAGGGATATATACACCAGGGATATATACACCAGGGATATATACACCAGGGATATATACACCTGGGAAACACAGGGATATATACACCAGGGATATATACACCAGGGATATATACACCAGGGATATATACACCAGGGATATAAACACCAGGGATATATACACCAGGGATATATACACCAGGGAAACACAGGGATATATACACCAGGGATATATACACCAGGGATATATACACCAGGGATATATACACCAGGGATATATACACCAGGGATATATACACCAGGGATATAAACACCAGGGATATATACACCAGGGATATATACACCAGGGAAACACAGGGATATACACACCAGGGATATATACACCAGGGTTACATACACCAGGGATATATACACCAGGGATATATACACCAGGGATATATACACCAGGGAAACACAGGGATATATACACCAGGGATATATACACCAGGGAAACACAGGGATATATACACCAGGGATATATACACCAGGGATATATACACCAGGGAAACACAGGGATATATACACCAGGGATATATACACCAGGGAAACACAGGGATATACACACCAGGGATATATACACCAGGGATATATACACCAGGGATATATACACCAGGGATATATACACCAGGGATATATACACCAGGGATATATACACCTGGGAAACACAGGGATATATACACCAGGGATATATACACCAGGGATATATACACCAGGGATATATACACCAGGGATATATACACCAGGGATATATACACCAGGGATATATACACCAGGGAAACACAGGGATATATACACCAGGGATATATACACCAGGGATATATACACCAGGGATATATACACCAGGGATATATACACCAGGGATATATACACCAGGGATATATACACCAGGGATATATACACCAGGGATATATACACCAGGGATATATACACCAGGGATATATACACCAGGGATATATACACCAGGGATATATACACCAGGGATATAAACACCAGGGATATAAACACCAGGGATATATACACCAGGGATATATACACCAGGGAAACACAAGGGATATATACACCAGGGATATATACACCAGGGATATATACACCAGGGATATATACACCAGGGATATATACACAGGGATATATACACCAGGGATACATACACCAGGGATATATACACCAGGGATATATACACAAAGGGTATATACACCAGGGATACATACACCAGGGATATATACACCAGGGATATATACACCAGGGAAACACAGGGATATATACACCAGGGATATATACACCAGGGATATATACACCAGGGATATATACACAGGGATATATACACCAGGGATATATACACCAGGGATATATACACCAGGGATATATACACCAGGGATATATACACAGGGATCTATACACCAGGGATACATACACCAGGGATATATACACCAGGGATATATACACCAGGGATATATACACAGGGATATATACACCAGGGATACATACACCAGGGATATATACACCAGGGATATATACACCAGGGATATATACACCAGGGAAACACAGGGATATATACACCAGGGATATATACACCAGGTATATATACACCAGGGATATAAACACCAGGGATATATACACCAGGGATATATACACCAGGGATATATACACCAGGGAAACACAGGGATATATACACCAGGGATATATACACCAGGGATATATACACCAGGGATATATACACCAGGGATATATACACCAGGGAAATATACACCAGGGATATATACACCAGGGATATATACACCAGGGATATATACACCAGGGATATATACACCAGGGATATATACACCAGGGATATATACACCAGGGATATATACACCAGGGATATATACACCAGGGATATATACACCAGGGATATATACACCAGGGAAACACAGGGATATATACACCAGGGAAACACAGGGATATATACACCAGGGATATATACATCAGGGATATATACACCAGGGATAAATACAACAGGGATAAATACACCAGGGATATATACACCAGGGATATATACACCAGGGATATATACACAGGGATAAATACACCAGGGATATGTACACCAGGGATATATACACCAGGGATATATACACCAGGGAAACACAGGGATATATACACCAGGGATATATACACCAGGGAAACACAGGGATATATACACCAGGGATATATACACCAGGGAAACACAGGGATATACACACCAGGGATATATACACCAGGGATATATACACCAGGGATATATACACCAGGGATATATACACCAGGGATATATACACCTGGGAAACACAGGGATATATACACCAGGGATATATACACCAGGGATATATACACCAGGGATATATACACCAGGGATATAAACACCAGGGATATATACACCAGGGATATATACACCAGGGATATATACACCAGGGAAACACAGGGACATATACACCAGGGATATATACACCCGGGATATATACACCAGGGATATATACACCAGGGATATATACACCAGGGATATAAACACCAGGGATATATACACCAGGGATATATACACCAGGGATATATACACCAGGGAAACACAAGGGATATATACACCAGGGATATATACACCAGGGATATATACACCAGGGATATATACACAGGGATATATACACCAGGGATACATACACAAGGGATATATACACCAGGGATATATACACCAGGGATATATACACCAGGGATACATACACCAGGGATATATACACCAGGGATATATACACCAGGGAAACACAGGGATATATACACCAGGGATATATACACCAGGGATATATACACAGGGATATATACACCAGGGATATATACACCAGGGATATATACACCAGGGATATATACACCAGGGATATATACACCAGGGATATATACACCTGGGAAACACAGGGATATATACACCAGGGATATATACACCAGGGATATATACACCAGGGATATATACACCAGGGATATATACACCAGGGATATATACACCAGGGAAACACAGGGATATATACACCAGGGATATATACACCAGGGATATATACACCAAAGATATATACACCAGGGATATATACACCAGGGATATATACACCAGGGATATATACACCAGGGATATAAACACCAGGGATATAAACACCAGGGATATATACACCAGGGATATATACACCAGGGAAACACAAGGGATATATACACCAGGGATATATACACCAGGGATATATACACCAGGGATATATACACCAGGGATATATACACAGGGATATATACACCAGGGATACATACACCAGGGATATATACACCAGGGATATATACACAAAGGGTATATACACCAGGGATACATACACCAGGGATATATACACCAGGGATATATACACCAGGGAAACACAGGGATATATACACCAGGGATATATACACCAGGGATATATACACCAGGGATATATACACAGGGATATATACAGCAGGGATATATACACCAGGGATATATACACCAGGGATATATACACCAGGGATATATACACAGGGATCTATACACCAGGGATACATACACCAGGGATATATACACCAGGGATATATACACCAGGGATATATACACAGGGATATATACACCAGGGATACATACACCAGGGATATATACACCAGGGATATATACACCAGGGATATATACACCAGGGAAACACAGGGATATATACACCAGGGATATATACACCAGGTATATATACACCAGGGATATAAACACCAGGGATATATACACCAGGGATATATACACCAGGGATATATACACCAGGGATATATACACCAGGGATATATACACCAGGGATATATACACCAGGGAAACACAGGGATATATACACCAGGGAAACACAGGGATATATACACCAGGGATATATACATCAGGGATATATACACCAGGGATAAATACAACAGGGATAAATACACCAGGGATATATACACCAGGGATATATACACCAGGGATATATACACAGGGATAAATACACCAGGGATATGTACACCAGGGATATATACACCAGGGATATATACACCAGGGAAACACAGGGATATATACACCAGGGATATATACACCAGGGAAACACAGGGATATATACACCAGGGATATATACACCAGGGAAACACAGGGATATACACACCAGGGATATATACACCAGGGATATATACACCAGGGATATATACACCAGGGATATATACACCAGGGATATATACACCTGGGAAACACAGGGATATATACACCAGGGATATATACACCAGGGATATATACACCAGGGATATATACACCAGGGATATAAACACCAGGGATATATACACCAGGGATATATACACCAGGGATATATACACCAGGGAAACACAGGGACATATACACCAGGGATATATACACCCGGGATATATACACCAGGGATATATACACCAGGGATATATACACCAGGGATATAAACACCAGGGATATATACACCAGGGATATATACACCAGGGATATATACACCAGGGAAACACAAGGGATATATACACCAGGGATATATACACCAGGGATATATACACCAGGGATATATACACAGGGATATATACACCAGGGATACATACACAAGGGATATATACACCAGGGATATATACACCAGGGATATATACACCAGGGATACATACACCAGGGATATATACACCAGGGATATATACACCAGGGAAACACAGGGATATATACACCAGGGATATATACACCAGGGATATATACACAGGGATATATACACCAGGGATATATACACCAGGGATATATACACCAGGGATATATACACAGGGATCTATACACCAGGGATACATACACCAGGGATATATACACCAGGGATATATACACCAGGGATATATACACAGGGATATATACACCAGGGATACATACACCAGGGATATATACACCAGGGATAAATACACCAGGGAAACACAGGGATATATACACCAGGGATATATACACCAGGGATATATACACCAGGGATATATACACCAGGGATATATACACCAGGGAAACACAGGGATATATACACCAGGGATATATACACCAGGGATATATACACCAGGGATATATACACCAGGGATATATACACCAGGGAAATATACACTAAGATATATACACCAGGGATATATACACCAGGGATATATACACCAGGGATATAAACACCAGGGATATATACACCAGGGATATATACACCAGGGAAACACAAGGGATATATACACCAGGGATATATACACCAGGGATATATACACCAGGGATATATACACCAGGGATATATACACCAGGGATATATACACCAGGGAAACACAGGGATATATACACCAGGGATATATACATCAGGGATATATACACCAGGGATAAATACAACAGGGATAAATACACCAGGGATATAAACACCAGGGATATATACACCAGGGATATATACACAGGGATAAATACACCAGGGATATGTACACCAGGGATATATACACCAGGGATATATACACCAGGGAAACACAGGGATATATACACCAGGGATATATACACCAGGGAAACACAGGGATATATACACCAGGGATATATACACCAGGGAAACACAGGGATATACACACCAGGGATATATACACCAGGGTTACATACACCAGGGATATATACACCAGGGATATATACACCAGGGATATATACACCAGGGATATATACACCAGGGATATATACACCAGGGATATATACACCAGGGATATATACACCAGGGATATATACACCAGGGATATATACACCAGGGAAACACAGGGATATATACACCAGGGATATATACACCAGGGATATATACACCAAAGATATATACACCAGGGATATATACACCAGGGATATATACACCAGGGATATATACACCAGGGATATAAACACCAGGGATATAAACACCAGGGATATATACACCAGGGATATATACACCAGGGAAACACAAGGGATATATACACCAGGGATATATACACCAGGGATATATACACCAGGGATATATACACCAGGGATATATACACAGGGATATATACACCAGGGATACATACACCAGGGATATATACACCAGGGATATATACACAAAGGGTATATACACCAGGGATACATACACCAGGGATATATACACCAGGGATATATACACCAGGGAAACACAGGGATATATACACCAGGGATATATACACCAGGGATATATACACCAGGGATATATACACAGGGATATATACAGCAGGGATATATACACCAGGGATATATACACCAGGGATATATACACCAGGGATATATACACAGGGATCTATACACCAGGGATACATACACCAGGGATATATACACCAGGGATATATACACCAGGGATATATACACAGGGATATATACACCAGGGATACATACACCAGGGATATATACACCAGGGATATATACACCAGGGATATATACACCAGGGAAACACAGGGATATATACACCAGGGATATATACACCAGGTATATATACACCAGGGATATAAACACCAGGGATATATACACCAGGGATATATACACCAGGGATATATACACCAGGGAAACACAGGGATATATACACCAGGGATATATACACCAGGGATATATACACCAGGGATATATACACCAGGGATATATACACCAGGGAAATATACACCAGGGATATATACACCAGGGATATATACACCAGGGATATATACACCAGGGATATAAACACCAGGGATATATACACCAGGGATATATACACCAGGGATATATACACCAGGGATATATACACCAGGGATATATACACCAGGGATATATACACCAGGGAAACACAGGGATATATACACCAGGGAAACACAGGGATATATACACCAGGGATATATACATCAGGGATATATACACCAGGGATAAATACAACAGGGATAAATACACCAGGGATATATACACCAGGGATATATACACCAGGGATATATACACAGGGATAAATACACCAGGGATATGTACACCAGGGATATATACACCAGGGATATATACACCAGGGAAACACAGGGATATATACACCAGGGATATATACACCAGGGAAACACAGGGATATATACACCAGGGATATATACACCAGGGAAACACAGGGATATACACACCAGGGATATATACACCAGGGATATATACACCAGGGATATATACACCAGGGATATATACACCAGGGATATATACACCTGGGAAACACAGGGATATATACACCAGGGATATATACACCAGGGATATATACACCAGGGATATATACACCAGGGATATAAACACCAGGATATATACACCAGGGATATATACACCAGGGATATATACACCAGGGAAACACAGGGACATATACACCAGGGATATATACACCCGGGATATATACACCAGGGATATATACACCAGGGATATATACACCAGGGATATAAACACCAGGGATATATACACCAGGGATATATACACCAGGGATATATACACCAGGGAAACACAAGGGATATATACACCAGGGATATATACACCAGGGATATATACACCAGGGATATATACACAGGGATATATACACCAGGGATACATACACAAGGGATATATACACCAGGGATATATACACCAGGGATATATACACCAGGGATACATACACCAGGGATATATACACCAGGGATATATACACCAGGGAAACACAGGGAAACACAGGGATATATACACCAGGGATATATACACCAGGGATATATACACAGGGATATATACACCAGGGATATATACACCAGGGATATATACACCAGGGATATATACACAGGGATCTATACACCAGGGATACATACACCAGGGATATATACACCAGGGATATATACACCAGGGATATATACACAGGGATATATACACCAGGGATACATACACCAGGGATATATACACCAGGGATAAATACACCAGGGAAACACAGGGATATATACACCAGGGATATATACACCAGGGATATATACACCAGGGATATATACACCAGGGATATATACACCAGGGAAACACAGGGATATATACACCAGGGATATATACACCAGGGATATATACACCAGGGATATATACACCAGGGAAATATACACTAAGATATATACACCAGGGATATATACACCAGGGATATATACACCAGGGATATAAACACCAGGGATATATACACCAGGGATATATACACCAGGGAAACACAAGGGATATATACACCAGGGATATATACACCAGGGATATATACACCAGGGATATATACACCAGGGATATATACACCAGGGAAACACAGGGATATATACACCAGGGATATATACATCAGGGATATATACACCAGGGATAAATACAACAGGGATAAATACACCAGGGATATAAACACCAGGGATATATACACCAGGGATATATACACAGGGATAAATACACCAGGGATATGTACACCAGGGATATATACACCAGGGATATATACACCAGGGAAACACAGGGATATATACACCAGGGATATATACACCAGGGAAACACAGGGATATATACACCAGGGATATATACACCAGGGAAACACAGGGATATACACACCAGGGATATATACACCAGGGTTACATACACCAGGGATATATACACCAGGGATATATGCACCAGGGATATATACACCAGGGAAACACAGGGATATATACACCAGGGATATATACACCAGGGAAACACAGGGATATATACACCAGGGATATATACACCAGGGAAACAGGGATATACACACCAGGGATATATACACCAGGGATATATACACAAGGGATATATACACCAGGGATATATACACCTGGGAAACACAGGGATATATACACCAGGGATATATACACCAGGGATATATACACCAGGGATATATACACCAGGGATATAAACACCAGGGATATATACACCAGGGATATATACACCAGGGATATATACACCAGGGAAACACAGGGATATATACACCAGGGATATATACACCCGGGATATATACACCAGGGATATATACACCAGGGATGTATACACCAGGGATATATACACCAGGGATATATACACCAGGGATATAAACACCAGGGATATATACACCAGGGATATATACACCAGGGATATATACACCAGGGAAACACAAGGGATATATACACCAGGGATATATACACCAGGTATATATACACCAGGGATATATACACAGGGATATATACACCAGGGATACATACACCAGGGATATATACACCAGGGATATATACACCAGGGATATATACACCAGGGATATATACACCAGGGATATATACACCAGGGATACATACACCAGGGATATATACACCAGGGATATATACACCAGGTAAACACAGGGATATATACACCAGGGATATATACACCAGGGATATATACACAGGGATATATACACCAGGGATATATACACCAGGGATATATACACCAGGGATATATACACCAGGGATATATACACAGGGATCTATACACCAGGGATACATACACCAGGGATATATACACCAGGGATATATACACCAGGGATATATACACAGGGATATATACACCAGGGATACATACACCAGGGATATATACACCAGGGATATATACACCAGGGAAACACAGGGATATATACACCAGGGATATATACACCAGGGATATATACACCAGGGATATATACACCAGGGATATATACACCAGGGATATATACACCAGGGAAACACAGGGATATATACACCAGGGATATATACACCAGGGATATATACACCAGGGAAATATACACTAAGATATATACACCAGGGATATATACACCAGGGATATATACACCAGGGATATAAACACCAGGGATATATACACCAGGGATATATACACCAGGGATATATACACCAGGGAAACACAAGGGATATATACACCAGGGATATATACACCAGGGATATATACACCAGGGATATATACACCAGGGATATATACACCAGGGATATATACACCAGGGAAACACAGGGATATATACACCAGGGATATATACACCAGGGATATATACACCAGGGATAAATACAACAGGGATAAATACACCAGGGATATAAACACCAGGGATATATACACCAGGGATATATACACAGGGATAAATACACCAGGGATATGTACACCAGGGATATATACACCAGGGATATATACACCAGGGAAACACAGGGATATATACACCAGGGATATATACACCAGGGAAACACAGGGATATATTCACCAGGGATATATACACCAGGGAAACACAGGGATATACACACCAGGGATATATACACCAGGGTTACATACACCAGGGATATATACACCAGGGATATATACACCAGGGATATATACACCAGGGAAACACAGGGATATATACACCAGGGATATATACACCAGGGAAACACAGGGATATATACACCAGGGATATATACACCAGGGAAACAGGGATATACACACCAGGGATATATACACCAGGGATATATACACCAGGGATATATACACCAGGGATATATACACCTGGGAAACACAGGGATATATACACCAGGGATATATACACCAGGGATATAAACACCAGGGATATATACACCAGGGATATATACACCAGGGATATATACACCAGGGAAACACAGGGATATATACACCAGGGATATATACACCCGGGATATATACACCAGGGATATATACACCAGGGATGTATACACCAGGGATATATAC
Source organism: Oncorhynchus masou masou (assembly GCF_036934945.1). Lineage (NCBI taxonomy): Eukaryota > Metazoa > Chordata > Actinopteri > Salmoniformes > Salmonidae > Oncorhynchus > Oncorhynchus masou. The sequence goes on along the minus strand of NW_027010781.1, from coordinate 2,806 downwards.
ACCAGGGATATATACACCAGGGATATAAACACCAGGGATATATACACCAGGGATATATACACCAGGGATATATACACCAGGGAAACACAAGGGATATATACACCAGGGATATATACACCAGGGATATATACACAAGGATATATACACCAGGGATACATACACCAGGGATATATACACCAGGGATATATACACCAGGGATATATACACCAGGGATACACACACCAGGGATATATACACCAGGGATATATACACCAGGGAAACACAGGGATATATACACCAGGGATATATACACCAGGGATATATACACAGGGATATATACACCAGGGATATATACACCAGGGATATATACACCAGGGATACATACACCAGGGATATATACACCAGGGATATATACACCAGGGAAACACAGGGATATATACACCAGGGATATATACACCAGGGAAATATACACCAGGGATATATACAACAGGGATATATACACCAGGGATATATACACCAGGGATATAAACACCAGGGATATATACACCAGGGATATATACACCAGGGATATATACACCAGGGATATATACACCAGGGATATATACACCAGGGATGTATACACCAGGGATATATACACCAGGGATATATACACCAGGGATATAAACACCAGGGATATATACACCAGGGATATATACACCAGGGATATATACACCAGGGAAACACAAGGGATATATACACCAGGGATATATACACCAGGGATATATACACAAGGATATATACACCAGGGATACATACACCAGGGATATATACACCAGGGATATATACACCAGGGATATATACACCAGGGATACACACACCAGGGATATATACACCAGGGATATATACACCAGGGAAACACAGGGATATATACACCAGGGATATATACACCAGGGATATATACACAGGGATATATACACCAGGGATATATACACCAGGGATATATACACCAGGGATACATACACCAGGGATATATACACCAGGGATATATACACCAGGGAAACACAGGGATATATACACCAGGGATATATACACCAGGGAAATATACACCAGGGATATATACAACAGGGATATATACACCAGGGATATATACACCAGGGATATAAACACCAGGGATATATACACCAGGGATATATACACCAGGGATATATACACCAGGGATATATACACCAGGGATATATACACCAGGGAAACACAGGGATATATACACCAGGGATATATACACCAGGGATATATACACCAGGGATATATACACAGGGATATATACACCAGGGATATATACACCAGGGATATATACACCAGGGATATTTACACAGGGATCTATACACCAGGGATACATACACCAGGGATATATACACCAGGGATATATACACCAGGGATATATACACAGGGATATATACACCAGGGATACATACACCAGGGATATATACACCAGGGATATATACACAGGGATATATACACCAGGGATACATACACCAGGGATATATACACCAGGGATATATACACCAGGGATATATACACCAGGGATATATACACCAGGGATATATACACCAGGGAAACACAGGGATATATACACCAGGGATATATACACCAGGGAAACACAGGGATATATACACCAGGGATATATATACACCAGGGAAACAGGGATATACACACCAGGGATATATACACCAGGGATATATACACCAGGGATACATACACCAGGGATATATACACCAGGGATATATACACCTGGGAAACACAGGGATATATACACCAGGGATATATACACCAGGGATATATACACCAGGGATATATACACCAGGGATATAAACACCAGGGATATATACACCAGGGATATATACACCAGGGATATATACACCAGGGATATATACACCAGGGATATAAACACCAGGGATATATACACCAGGGATATATACACCAGGGATATATACACCAGGGAAACACAGGGATATATACACCAGGGATATATACACCCGGGATATATACACCAGGGATATATACACCAGGGATATATACACCAGGGATATATACACCAGGGATATATACACCAGGGAAACACAAGGGATATATACACCAGGGATATATACACCAGGGATATATACACCAGGGATATATACACCAGGGATATATACACAGGGATATATACAACAGGGATACATACACCAGGGATATATACACCAGGGATATATACACCAGGGATATATACACCAGGGATACATACACCAGGGATATATACACCAGGGATATATACACCAGGGAAACACAGGGATATATACACCAGGGATATATACACCAGGGATATATACACAGGGATATATACACCAGGGATATATACACCAGGGATATATACACCAGGGATACATACACCAGGGATATATACACCAGGGATATATACACCAGGGAAACACAGGGATATATACACCAGGGATATATACACCAGGGAAATATACACCAGGGATATATACACCAGGGATATATACAGGGAAACACAAGGGATATATACACCAGGGATATAAACACCAGGGATATATACACCAGGGGGATATATACACCAGGGATATATACACCAGGGAAACACAAGGGATATATACACCAGGGATATATACACCAGGGATATATACACCAGGGATATATACACCAGGGATATATACACCAGGGATATATACACCAGGGATATATACACCAGGGATATATACACAGGGATATATACACCAGGGATATATACACCAGGGATATATACACCAGGGATATATACACAGGGATATATACACCAGGGATACATACACCA
>NW_027010780.1:0-28669 GCF_036934945.1 Oncorhynchus masou masou | reverse complement strand
TTTCTCTTCACTCTCTCTCTGCTGGTCTTTTTAGGTTACCTTCTCTGTCTCTCATTCCTCAGCTGTTCTACATCTTCCCTAACTAGCTCTTTCACTCTTCCCCACCTGTTCTCTCTTCCCCTCTGATTAGGTCTCTATTTCTTTCTCTGTTCCTGCTACTTTCAGTGTCTGATTCTTGTTTGTGTTTTTTGATGCCAGAAGCAAGCTGTCGTCTCGTTTGCTTCCACCTTGTCCTGTCCTGTCGGAGTCTGCCTGGCAGGAGCATCCTGCACTATACTAACGTTCTTTTTGTTCCGCTGACAACGTTGGAAAAGGATTTATGCCATTCCTGTATTTTCATTAAAGAACTCTGTTTTCTGTTAAAACCGCTTTTGGGTCTTCACTCAAGTTCATAACAGAAGAATCAGACCAAGAATGGACCCAGCGGCTCCGGACCCTTTTCACTCCGCCGTCGAGATCCAGGGAGCGATGCTAGGCAGACACGAGGAGGAATTGTCTGCTGCTCAACATGCCGTTGAGACCCTGGCCGTCAAGTCTCCGACCTCACAAGACGGGTTCACCAACTCCACCTCGATCCACCGCCCACTTCCAGGGTTTCCGAGTCTCCGGAGCCCAGGATCAACAACCCGCCGTGTTACTCTGGGAGCCCACTGAGTGCCGCTCATTCCTCACTCAGTGTGATGTGGTGTTCTCTCTCCAGCCCAACACTTACTCCAGGAGCGCAGCCCGCATCGCCTACGTCATTTCTCTCCTTACCGGACGGGCGCGTGAGTGGGGCACGGCAGTCTGGGAGGCGAGGGCTGAGTGTATTAACCAGTATCAGGACTTTAAGGAGGAGATGATACGGGTTTTTGACCGTTCTGTTTTTGGCGAGGAGGCTTCCAGGGCCCTGTCTTCCCTATGTCAGGGGAATAGATCCATAACGGATTATTCTATTGAGTTTCGCACTCGCGCTGCCTCTAGTGACTGGAACGAGCCGGCTTTGCTCGCTCGTTTTCTGGAGGGTCTCCACGTCGAGGTTAAGGATGAGATCCTCTCCCGGGAGGTTCCTTCCAGTCTGGACTCCTTAATAGCTCTCGCTATTCGCATAGAGCGACGGTTTGATCTTCGTCGCCGAGCTCGTGGAAAGGAGCTCACGTTCTCCGTTGCTCCCCTCTCCACATCACTGCCACCTGCCGCATCACTGCCACCCTCCTCCGCCGGCTCGGATGCTGAGCCTATGCAGCTGGGGGGTATTCGCATCTCGGCCAAGGAGAGGGAACGGAGAATCACCAATCGCCTCTGTCTCTACTGCGGCTCCGCTGGTCATTTTGTCACCTCATGTCCAGTAAAAGCCAGAGCTCATCAGTAAGAGGAGGGCTACTGGTGAGCGCAACTACTCAGGCCTCTCCTTCTGGATCACGCACTACCTTTCCGGTCCATCTCCGCTGGCCCGGTTCATCTGCTTCCTGCAGTGCCTTGATAGACTCTGGGGCGGAGGGCTGTTTTATGGACGAGACCTGGGCTCGGGAACATGACATTCCTCTCAGACAGTTAGGGGAGCCCAGGGCCTTGTTCGCTTTAGATGGTAGTTCTCTCCCCAAGATTCAGCGTGAGACGCTGCCTTTAACCCTCACTGTCTCTGGTAATCATAGCGAAACCATTTCTTTTTAAATTTTTCGTTCACCTTTTACACCTGTTGTTTTGGGTCATCCCTGGCTAGTGCGCCATAACCCTTCTATTAATTGGTCTAGTAATACTATCCTATCCTGGAATGTTTCTTGTCATGTAACCTGTTTAATGTCTGCTATCCCTCCTGTTTCCTCTGTCTCTTCTTCACAGGAGGAGCCTGGCGATTTGACAGGGGTGCCGGAGGAGTATCACGATCTGCGCACGGTGTTCAGTCGTTCCAAGGCCACTTCTCTCCCTCCACACCGGTCGTATGACTGTAGTATTGATCTCCTTCCGGGAACTACTCCCCCGGGGTAGATTATACTCTCTGTCGGCTCCCGAACGTAAGGCTCTCGAGGATTATTTGTCGGTTTCGCTCGACGCCGGTACCATAGTCTCCTCCTCCTCCCCCCGCCGGAGCGGGGTTTTTTTTTGTTCAGAAGAAGGACGGGTCCCTGCGCCCATGCGTGGATTATCGAGGGCTGAATGACATAACAGTTAAGAATCGTTATCCGCTTCTCTTATGTCTTCAGCCTTCGAGATCCTGCAGGGAGCCAGGTTTTTCACCAAATTGGACCTTCGTAACGCCTACCATCTCGTGCGCATCAGGGAGGGGGACGAGTGGAAGACGGCGTTTAACACTCCGTTAGGGCACTTTGAATACCGGGTTCTTCCTTTCGGCCTCGTTAACGCTCCCAGCTGTCTTTCAGGCACTAGTTAACGACGTCCTGAGAGACATGCTGAACATTTTTGTTTTCGTTTACATGGACGATATCCTGATTTTTTCACCGTCTCTCTCGATTCATGTTCAGCACGTGCGACGCGTCCTCCAGCGCCTTTTGGAGAACTGTCTTTATGTGAAGGCTGAGAAGTGCACTTTTCATGCCGCCTCTGTCCCTTTTCTCGGTTCCGTTATTTCCGCTGAGGGCATTAAGATGGATCCCGCTAAGGTCCAGGCTGTCATTGATTGGCCCGTTCCTAAGTCACGCGTCGAGCTGCAGCGCTTTCTGGGCTTCGCTAATTTCTACCGTCGTTTCATCCGTAATTTCGGTCAGGTGGCAGCTCCTCTCACAGCCCTTACTTCTGTTAAGACGTGCTTTAAGTGGTCCGTTTCCGCCCAGGGAGCTTTTGATCTTCTTAAGAATCGTTTTACATCCGCACCTATTCTTGTTACACCTGACATCTCTAGACAGTTTGTTGTTGAGGTTGACGCGTCAGAGGTGGGCGTGGGAGCCATTCTTTCTCAGCGCTCTCTCTCTGACGGCAAGGTCCATCCTTGCGCGTTTTTCTCTCATCGCTATCGCCGTCAGAACGTAACTATGATGTTGGTAATCGCGAACTGCTCGCCATCCGCTAGCCCTAGGCGAATGGCGACAGTGGTTGGAGGGGGCGACCGTTCCTTTTGTCGTTTGGACTGACCATAGGAACCTTGAGTACATCCGTTCAGCCAAACGACTTAATGCGCGTCAGGCTCGTTGGGCTCTGTTTTTCGCTCGTTTTCGAGTTTGTTATTTCTTATCGTCCGGGCTCAAAAAACACCAAACCTGATGCTTTATCTCGTCTCTTCAGTTCTTCTGAGGTCTCCACCGACCCCGATGGGATTCTCCCTGAGGGGCGTGTTGTCGGGTTGACTGTCTGGGGAATTGAGAGGCAGGTAAAGCAAGCACCCGCTCACACTCCATCGCCGCGAGCTTGTCCTAGGAACCTTCTGTTCGTTCCCGTTCCTTCTCGTCCGGCCGTTCTTCAGTGGGCCCACTCTGCCAAGTTAGCCGGCCACCCCGGCGTTCGGGGTACGCTCGCTTCCATTCGCCAGCGTTTCTGGTGGCCCACTCGAACGTGACACGCGTCGATTTGTCGCCGCTTGTTCGGTCTGCGCGCAGACTAAATCTGGGAACTCTCCTCCTGCCGGCCGTCTCAGACCGCTTCCCATTCCCTCTCGACCGTGGTCTCACATCGCTTTAGATTTTATCACCGGACTGCCTTCATCAGCGGGGAAGACAGTTATTCTTACGGTTGTCGATAGATTCTCTAAGGCGGCTCATTTCATTCCTCTCGATAAGCTCCCTTCTGCTAAGGAGACGGCTCAGATCATTATCGAGAATGTTTTCCGAATTCATGGCCTTCCGTCTGACGTCGTTTCCGACAGAGGCCCGCAGTTCACGTCTCAATTTTGGAGGGAGTTTTGCCGTTTGATTGGGGCTTCCGTCAGTCTCTCGTCCGGCTTTCATCCCCAGTCTAACGGTCAGGCCGAACGGGCCAATCAGACTGTTGGTCGCATTTTACGCAGTCTTTCTTTTCGTAACCCTGCGTCTTGGTCAGAACAGCTCCCCTGGGCAGAGTACGCCCACAACTCGCTTCCTCGTCTGCTACCGGTCTATCCCCTTTTCAGTGTAGCCTCGGGTACCAGCCTCCGCTGTTCTCATCTCAGCTCGCCGAGTCCTGCGTCCCCTCCGCTCAGGCTTTTGTCCAGCGTTGCGAGCGCACCTGGAAGGGGTCAGGTCGGCACTTTGCCGTAATAGGGCGCAGACTTTGAGGGCCGCTAATAAGTGTAGGACCAAGAGTCCTAGATATTGTTGCGGTCAGAGAGTATGGCTCTCCACTCAGAACCTTCCCTTAGGACAGCTTCTCGCAAGTTGGCCCCGCGGTTCATTGGTCCGTTCCGTATTTCCCAGGTCATTAATCCTGTCGCAGTGCGACTTCTTCTCCGCTATCTTCGTCGCGTTCACCCGGTCTTCCATGTCTCCTGTGTTAAGCCCGTTCTTCGCGCCCCCCGCCGTCCCTCCCCCCATCCTTGTCGAGGGCGCACCCATCTACAGGGTTCGTAAGATTTTGGACATGCGCCCTCGGGGCCGTGGTCATCAGTACCTAGTGGATTGGGAGGGGTACGGTCCTGAGGAGAGGAGTTGGGTTCCCTCTCGGGACGTGCTGGACCGTTCGCTGATCGATCATTTCCTCCGTTGCCGCCAGGTTTCCTCCTCGAGTGCGCCAGGAGGCGCCGTCGGTGAGTGGGGGGTACTGTCATGTCTTGTTATGTCTGTTCCTGTCCTTTCTCTTCACTCTCTCTCTGCTGGTCTTTTAGGTTACCTTCTCTGTCTCTCATTCCTCAGCTGTTCTACATCTGCCCTAACTAGCTCTTTCACTCTTCCCCACCTGTTCTCTCTTCCCCTCTGATTAGGTCTCTATTTCTTTCTCTGTTCCAGCTACTTTCAGAGTCTGATTCTTGTTTGTGTTTTTTGATGCCAGAAGCAAGCTGTCGTCTCGTTTGCTTCCACCTTGTCCTGTCCTGTCGGAGTCTGCCTGGCAGGAGCATCCTGCACTATACTAACGTTCTTTTTGTTCCGCTGACAACGTTGGAAAAGGATTTATGCCATTCCTGTATTTTCATTAAAGAACTCTGTTTTCTGTTAAAACCGCTTTTGGGTCTTCACTCAAGTTCATAACAGTATGTTTATCAAATGAATGACCTCGTAACAAATATTGAAACACATACAGTATGATGAAGTGTCCGGTGACACTTTGCTTCTAAAAGTCCAATAGCTTGAAAACTAGACTGCTGACAATGCACACTTTTTTAGGACTGTAACAACAGTGAATGAATGAAAAAAATTCCAAAATATTGTTTTTGAGTGGAATTTCCCTTTAAATCACAGACAGTACAGGGGTGTAGTGAACAAATATGAGCACTAGCCTTCTGAGCACAAACCACAAAGGTTACCTCAGTAATTACAGTGGATTATGGAGGACAGCATGCTAAATAAAGTGTTCAGTTCTGTATCAAGATACGTGAGATTATTATAGGTTAATTACAACTGTAGAACCAGAGAAATGGAAAGACAGCTGAGAAAGGTTCATCTAATTATGTCGACAGAGTCATAATAAAAGGTCATACAGACTGAGAACCTTCCAGATTGGAGGTTTTAATTAATATATACAGTATATATATATATATATATATATATATATAAGGCAGGCGAAAGGCAGGCGAAAATGAAGCCATTGAGTCACATTCGACATGTTTTGAGTGTCCATTTAGTGGCCTTTGAATATGTTTGCACGCATGACTTGACTGTAAGTCGCTTTGGCCACTAAATGGACAATCAACATGTTGAATGCGACTCAATGGCTTTATTTTGGCCTGCCTTTCAGTCAACTGAACGGCACAGCAGTGAGAACGCTTCATGCAAACTGTATCAAACCTTGAAATCAGCATCGCTTCATTCATATGGGATCATCTTTTGAAAGATTTTACATTCTGGGGCTAGGCAGGCTAAAAAAATCATGTTCTGAAACGTGCAACAGGAACTGCACAGAGATCTGTCTCTATGGGAAATCAACAGTATTAATCTGTGATTGGGTCTATGACTGGGTCTATAGACTTCAATTCAAGGGCAGGGAAAGTTTCTCCTCGTGTGCAATTACTGGTTTTTGGTTCCATAGGATTGCTCTGACTCCACTGAAGGCATAGCTTCATACCATGATGGGCACAGGCTTATTTTGCATTACAATTAATGGCACCACCTAACAGTTGAGAGTTGTGATAGGTAACTGTATGTGTGTTGCGTGTAGAAGCTCTATCGTTGTAGCCATAAACGGCCATAAACAATGGACAGCCATTGTGCCTTGACATTTACTGTCAAATTCTCTGACAAAATGGCTTTTCATTCTTAGAAATGCTAAATTCAGTTAACACAATACAAAAAGCTGTTGGCGCCGTGGGATGGAAAGGTACGCTTGAATAGTAGAATCATGGTATGTGGGCTTTAAAAAGCCTGTTAAATAACCAGAAGGAATAGAATGGATAGATGACTGCAGATACCTTTTCAACCCGGCAGCCAGAAGAGGACTGGCCTCCCCTCAGAGTTTGGTTCCTCTGTAGGTTTCTTCCTGGGTCCTGTCTTTCTAGGGAGTTCCTCCCACTGTGCTTCTGCCCCTACATTGCTTTCTCTTTTGGGGTTTTAGGCTGAGTATCTGTAAAGCACTTTGTGACAACTGCTGATGTAAATTGTGCTTGATTGATTGGACCTGCCAGTCACCCCCACTGATATGTCCCTGAGTTCTGTTATGGGTTATCAGAAGGACATACCTTTATTAATCCTCCTCATGTCCTCCCCTCCTGCAGCTAACTCTTCTCACTCACTATCAGACAGACATAGTTGACCCAGGCAGATTTAATAAAGGCTGAATGGAGACCAATTCCCTGGTGGAGCTCAGTTGCCATTGGCCAGCAGGAGGACTCTTCATTGACACACATCACATATAACCAGCAATTTAAACACCACTCGCCACGGTTACTGAACCTGCTTGGGCACAAATTATATGCAAAGCCCAAAAGCCTTGACAAATGGATGATCCCAATTTGCTGTTGAGGACTGTCAAGCCTTTTTGACAGTAAAAGGGAACGTGTCCAAGAGAGTCACATGGTCAGCTGCTTCTTTGATTCAAGGATCAGAATATTCTCTGAGTGTGTCTTGAGTTGTTCTTGCTGGCAGCGTCTGCATTACCAAGTCTCAACCAATGGGATTGAAAAGCACTTGTCAAGCCTTCTCAATATGACTGGAACAGAGGAAAGGTGAAGGCACACATTCTGCAACAATTTATTTAGCTAATAAATAGTTCTTTAAAAAAAAGAGATGACTAAATGCATTGTTATACTTTCTCATTGGCGACTCAATAGTAGAAAAAAATGAGACGACCGGAGTTAAACCGAGACGACCTGAGTTAAACCGAGACGACCTGAGTTAAACCGAGACGACCTGAGTTAATGTACCATAGCCCTGGTTTTAACGAGACACTGCCTATTCACACCACTATCATCCAGAAGGCGAGGTCAGTACAGGTGCATCAAAGCTGGGACCGAGAGACTGAAAAACAGCTTCTATCTCAAGGCCATCAGACTGCTAAACAACAATCACTAACTCAGAGGGAACTTGTCCTTCTGTCTACGTTGAGACCCAATCTGTCATGCATAGGTGTAATAGGTGGCAGGGAAGTCAGGCGCAGGAGAGTCAAACTGAGTGTAAAATGGAGTCTTTTAATAAAGTTCCAAGAGTATGCTCCATAACAATAAATGTACAAACAAAACAAACATGGGTACGAGGACCCCGCCGCACACCTATACAACAATCACACTATACTGACAATAAAAACAATCTCTGACAAAGACATGAGGGGAAACAGAGGGTTAAATACACAACAGGTAATGAATGGGATTGAAAACAGGTGTGTGGGAAGACAAGACAAAACCAATGGAAAATGAAAAAAGGATCAATGATGGCTAGAAGACCGGTGACGTCGAACGCCGAGCACCGCCCGAACAAGGAGAGGCAACGACTTCGGCAGAAGTCGTGACACAATCACTGGCCACTTCAACAAATGTATCACTAGTCACTTTAAACAATGCCACTTTAAATAATGCCACTTTAATAATGTTTACATATCTTACATTACTCATGCCATATGTATATACTGTATGTTCATACCATCTATTGCACCTTGCCTATGACACTCGGCCATCGCTCATCCATATCAAATCAGATCAAATCAAATGTATTTATATAGCCCTTCGTACATCAGCTGATATCTCAAAGTGCTGTACAGAAACCCAGCCTCAAACAGTGCAAACAATGCAGGTGTAGAAGCACGTTGGCTTGGAAAAACTCCCTAGAAAGGCCAAAACCTAGGAAGAAACCTAGAGAGGAACCCAGGCTATGTGGGGTGGCCAGTCCTCTTCTGGCTGTGCCGGGTGGAGATTATAACAGAACATGGCCAAGATGTTAAAATGTTCATAAATGACCAGCATGGTCCAATAATAATAAGGCAGAACAGTTGAAACTGGAGCAGCAGCACAGCCAGATGGACTGGGGTCAGCAAGGAGTCATCATGTCAGGTAGTCCTGAGGCATGGTCCTAGGGCTCAGGTCCTCCGAGAGAGAGAAAGAGAGAAAGAGAGAATTAGAGAGAGCACACTTAAATTCACACAGGACACCGAATAGGACAGGAGAAGTACTCCAGATATAACAAACTGACCCTAGCCCCCCGACACATAAACTACTGCAGCATAAATACTGGAGGCTGAGACAGGAGGGGTCAGGAGACACTGTGGCCCCATCCGAGGACGCCCCCGGACAGGGCCAAACAGGAAGGATATAACCCCACCCACTTTGCCAAAGCACAGCCCCCACACCACTAGAGGGATATCTTCAACCACCAACTTACCATCCTGAGACATGGCCGAGTATAGCCCACAAAGATCTCCGCCACGGCACAACTCAAGGGGGGGTGCCAACCCAGACAGGAAGATCACATCAGTGACTCAACCCACTCAGGTGACGTGAAATTGTTAGATTACTTGTTAGATATTACTGCACTGTCGGAACAAGAAGCACAAACATTTTTCTACACTAGCATTAACATCTGCTAATCATGTGTATGTGACCAATAAAATTTGATTTGATTTGAAACCTGGAACAGTCTGAATTAGAGTATTTTATAATGATGTTAAAATCTGTTTCTCTGTGGGAACACAACATACTAAAAGACAAAGAAAAAATTTATTTAAGTATTTCTCTAATATAATTCAAAACTTCCATGATTCATAGCTCGCAAAGTCGAATGAATGGCTAATGACCAGTGAAAGAGGAATTCATTATTTACAATCGTAGACGATTGTGTAAACCCCCACTGCAGTCTGTTCTATTGGCCAACGTGCTATCATTGGAAAATAAAATAAAAGATTATACTACCAGCGGGACATTAAAAACTGTAATATTTTTATGTTTCACCGAGTCGTGGCTGAACGACGACACAGATAATATTTGCATTTGTATTTGTATTTATTATGGATCCCCATTAGCCAAAGCAGCAGCTACTCTTCCTGGGGTCCAGCAAAATTAAGGCAGTTCATACAATTTTAAAAACATTACAATACATTCACAGATTTCACAACACACTGTGTGCTCTCAGGCCCATACTCCCCACCCAATCACATATCTACAGTACTAAGTGCGTATATTATCGTGTGTGTGTGTGTGTGTGTGTGTGTGTGTGTGTGTGTGTGTGTGTGTGTGTGTGTGTGTGTGTGTGTGCATGTGTCTGTTCCAATGTTTGTGTTGCTTCACAGTGCCCGTCTAATTTTACTGCTGGCATGACTTACTTGATGTGGAATAGAGTTCCATGTAGTCATGGCTCTATATAGTACTGTGTGCCTCCATAATCTGTTCTGGACTTGGGGACTGTGAAGAGTCCTCTTGTGGCATGTCTTGTGGGGTATGTGTGAGCGTCTGAGCTGTGTGCTAGTCATATGAAAAGATAGCTCGGTGCATTCAACACCTCTCATAAATAAGAGTAGCGATGAGGTCAATCTCTCCTCCACTTTCAGCCAGGGAAAGATTGACATGCATATTATTGATATTAGCTCTCTATGCACATCCAAGGGCCAGCCGTGCCGTCCTGTTCTGAGCCAATTGCAATATTCCTAAGTCCTTTTCTGTGGCACCTGACCACACAACTGAACAGTAGTCAAGGTGAGACAAAACTAGGACCTGTAGGACCTGCCTTGATGATAGTGTTGTTAAGAAGGCAGAGCATCACTTTATTATAGACAGACTTCTCCCCATCTTAGCTACTACTGCATCAATATGTTTTGACCATGACAGTTTACAATCTAGTGTTACTCCAAGCAGTTTAGTGATCTCAACTTGCTCAATTTCCACATTATTTATCACAAGATTTAGTTGAGGTTTGGGGATTAGTGAGTGTTTTGTTCCAAATACAAAGCTTTCAGTTTTAGAAATATTTAGTAAAGAGCTGGCGGGATTTGCCATGTACCGGCAGGACAGAGAAGAAACATCTGGTAAGATGAGGTGCAGGGGTGTGTGTCTATTTGTCTATAACAGCTGGTGCACAATGTTTAATACTAAAGAAGTCTCAAGGTCATGCTCGTCTGAGGTAGAGTACCTTATGATAAGCTGTAGACCACACTATCTATATTATTTGTGGCCGCCTATTTACCACAGCAAACATGACTCTCATCAAAAGCATCTTGCAGGATACCCTAGACCCCCAACAGATCCACAGCTGACACTACCTCAATCACACCCCATACTGCCCTTTCCCACCTGGACAAAAGGAAAACCTATGTGAGAATGCTGTTAATTGACTACAGCACAGCATTCAACACCATAGTGCCCACAAAGCTCATCACTAAGCTAAGGACCCTGGGACTAAACACCTCCCTCTGCAACTGGATCCTGGACTTCCTGACAGGCCACCCCCAGGTGGAAAGGGTAGGCAACACCACGTCTGCCACACTGATCTTCAACACTGGAGCCCCTCAGGTGTGTGTGCTTAGTCCCCTCGTGTACTCCTGCGACTGCGTGGTCAAACACGACTCCAACACCATCATTAAGTTTTCTGACAATACAACAGTGATAGGCCTGATCAACAACAACGATGAGACAGCCTATAGGGAGGAGGTCAGAGACCTGGCAGTGTGGTGCCAGGACAACAACCTCTCCCTAAATGTGAGCAAGACAAAGGAGCTGATTGTGGACTACAGGAAAAGGTGGGCCAAACAGGCCCCCATTAACAGCAACGGGGCTGTAGTGGAGCGGGTAGAGACTTTCAAGTTCCTTGGTGTCCACATCACCAACGAACTATCATGGTCCAAACACACCAAGACAGTCATGAAGGGGGCACGACAAAACGTTTCCCCCTCAGGAGACTGAAAAGACTTGGCATGGGTCCCCAGATCCTCAAAAGGTTCTACAGCTGCACCATCGACAGCATCCTGAACGGTTGCATCACTGCCTGGTATGGCAACTGCTCGGCATCTGACCTTAAGGCGCTACAGATGGTAATGCGTACGACCCAGTACATCACTGGGGACAAGCTTCCTGTCATCCAGGACCTATATGCTAGGCGGTGTCTCACTACTAACCTGTACCCCTGCACACTGACAAGGTACCGGTACCCCCTGTATATAGCCACACTACTAACCTGTACCCCTGCACACTGACTAGGTACTGGTACCCCCTGTATATAGCCTCACTACTAACCTGTACCCCTGCACACTGACTAGGTACTGGTACCCCCTGTATATAGCCTCACTACTAACCTGTACCCCTGCACACTGACTAGGTACTGGTACCCCCTGTATATAGCCTCACTACTAACCTGTACCCCTGCACACTGACTAGGTACTGGTACCCCCTGTATATAGCCTCACTACTAACCTGTACCCCTACACACTGACTAGGTACTGGTACCCCTGTATATAGCCTGCACACTGACTAGGTACTGGTACCCCCTGTATATAGCCTCCACACTGACTAGGTACTGGTACCCCCTGTATATAGCCTCCACACTGACTAGGTCCTGGTACACCCTGTATATAGCCTCCACACTAACTAGGTACTGGTACACCCTGTATATAGCCTCCACACTGACTAGGTACTGGTACCCCCTGTATATAGCCTCCACACTGACTAGGTACTGGTACCCCTGTATATAGCCTCCACACTGACTAGGTACTGGTACCCCCTGTATATAGCCTCCACACTGACTAGGTACTGGTACCCCTGTATATAGCCTCCACACTGACTAGGTACTGGTACCCCTGTATATAGCCTCCACACTGACTAGGTACTGGTACCCCTGTATATAGCCTCCACACTGACTAGGTACTGGTACCCCCTGTATATAGCCTCCACACTGACTAGGTACTGGTACCCCCTGTATATAGCCTCACTACTAACCTGTACCCCTGCACACTGACTAGGTACTGGTACCCCCTGTATATAGCCTCCACACTGACTAGGTACTGGTACCCCCTGTATATAGCCTCACTACTAACCTGTACCCCTGCACACTGACTAGGTACTGGTACCCCCTGTATATAGCCTCCACACTGACTAGGTACTGGTACCCCCTGTATATAGCCTCCACACTGACTAGGTACTGGTACCCCCTGTATATAGCCTCCACACTGACTAGGTACTGGTACCCCCTCTATATAGCCTCCACACTGACTAGGTACTGGTACCCCCTGTATATAGCCTCACTACTAACCTGTACCCCTGCACACTGACTAGGTACTGGTACCCCTGTATATAGCCTCCACACTGACTAGGTACTGGTACCCCCTGTATATAGCCTCACTACTAACCTGTACCCCTCCACACTGACTAGGTACTGGTACCCCCTGTATATAGCCTCCACACTGACTAGGTACTGGTACCCCCTGTATATAGCCTCCACACTGACTAGGTACTGGTACCCCCTGTATATAGCCTCACTACTAACCTGTACCCCTCCACAGTGACTAGGTACTGGTACCCCTGTATATAGCCTCACTACTAACCTGTACCCCTCCACACTGACTAGGTACTGGTACCCCTGTATATAGCCTCACTACTAACCTGTACCCCTTCACACTGACTAGGTACTGGTACCCTCTGTATAGAGCCTCTTTATTGTTATTTTATTGTATTACTTTTTATTATTTTTTACTAAATATTTTATTAACTCTTTCTTGAACTGCACTGTTGATTAAGGGCTTGTAAAGTAAGCATTTCACGGTAATTCATGTTGTATTCGGCGCATGTGACAAATGAAGTTTGACTTGATTCGGGGCGGCAGGTAGCCTAGCAGTTAAGAGTGTTGGGCTGGTAACTGAAACGTCACTGGTTTGAATCCCTGAGGTGAAAAATCTGTTGATGTGCCCTTGAGCAAGGCACTTAACCCTAATTGCTCCTGTAAGTAGCTCTGGATAAGAGAGTCTACTGAAATGTACATTTTGAAATATTTTCCCAGACAACGACGCTCTCACATTACTGTCAGTATGTGTGTCATAAATCACAGTAATAAGATATAAAACAACAAATATAAGGTTTCCAACCCACATTTAAATGCTATCAGGTTAATCTGCTGTTCCAAAGTATACTAAACTATATTCAATGAGAGGGCATTAAGCCTCTAACAATACATTATCCAGGGCTGGATTGTACTTCAAAGCCCCATAGTGAGAAAGCGTTATGTTCTGGAATGCCTGTTGCTGAGGGAGGGGCTTGTTGTTGCTGCATGTAGGTGGTTGGAGTGTACGAGACACTTCACCCTGGAGATTGAGGGGGAGGAGCTCATGGAAGCTCAGAAACAGCAAGCTTACTGATAAGACCAAGTTCAAAAAAGCGCTAAAAGGTAGTGCATGACTCTGTTGAAATAGCATTGTACAGTCAGAGCATCTGAAATGGAAACTGCATGCAAAGGGCTAAGTAAAGAGGAAATTGAATAATCCCACTGGACACAAACGTCAGTTTAAGTCTGTTTTCGATTTTATATTTGGTTGAGTTGTCAACTGACGCGAAATCAACAAAATAATTCACAATGACATTGGATTTAGGTTAAAAGTTTGTGGGGAAATATCCTGATGTTGATGACTTTTTGCAAATTCAATCAATGTTCCATGCTGATTCAATATTATCACATTTACTTTTTGGTTGAAATTACGTGGAAACAACTTGATTCATGTCTAGTGGGATGGCTGTTTTGTTCGACATGTATAAATGTCCAGTCTGCATGCGGGTTTGAGTTTTTAGGGCACGATATCACGGCACTTGGTGTAAAACTACGCTTTGTCATTTTTGTCTAATGTTTGAAATATTTTAAAAACTGCTACAGTTTGCTGTGATATTGGCATTTAAACCCATGACTATTGACACAGGAATCAACCGGTTTCAACTAATCCAAGCTGACTGCATTGACTCCAGGTCCCATCTTCTCCTCCTCTGCTGAGACGGTTTGATGACAGGACGTGTGAGTGACAGAAGGAGGCCCAGTGACGCAGGCAGGAGAACATCCCTGGGCTGTGAGCAGAGGAGGCAGTGGCGGGAGTGTTTTGATTCCTTAGCAGTGGCGGGAGTGTTTTGATTCCTTCGCAGTGGCGGGAGTGTTTTGATTCCTTAGCAGTGGCGGGAGTGTTTTGATTCCTTCGCAGTGGCGGGAGTGTTTTGATTCCTTAGCAGTGGCGGGAGTGTTTTGATTCCTTAGCAGTGGCGGGAGTGTTTTGATTCCTTAGCAGTGGCGGGAGTGTTTTGATTCCTTAGCAGTGGCGGGAGTGTTTTGATTCCTTAGCAGTGGCGGGAGTGTTTTGATTCCTTAGCAGTGGCGGGAGTGTTTTGATTCCTTAGCAGTGGCGGGAGTGTTTTGATTCCTTAGCAGTGGCGGGAGTGTTTTGATTCCTTAGCAGTGGCGGGAGTGTTTTGATTCCTTCGCAGTGGCGGGAGTGTTTTGATTCCTTAGCAGTGGCGGGAGTGTTTTGATTCCTTAGCAGTGGCGGGACTGTTTTGATTCCTTAATCCGCAACTCGCTATAATCCAAAACTTGAGATGCTAATCCCTCAACCGTGCCTTTTTCAATTGGTGCATGATACAACTACCAGCTCCTCAAGGGAGATGTGACAGTTTGAGGATATATTGTGTGTACTGTGTGTACTCCCTCAGCATACTGATGTGAATCATATCTATGCATATTTACTTTACCCCTACCTACAGTACATGTACAAATTACCTAGACTAACCTGTACCCCTGCACATTGACTCGGTACTGGTACCTCCTGTGTATAGCCTTGTTATTGTTATTTACTTTAGTTTGTTTTTTGTTTTTTTAATTTTACCTTTATTTAACCAGGCAAGTCAGTTAAGAACAAATTCTTATTTTCAATGACGGCCTGGGAACAGTGGGTTAACTGCCTGTTCAGGGGCAGAACGACAGATTTGTACCTTGTCAGCTCGGGGGTTTGAACTCACAACCTTCCGGTTGCTAGTCCAACGCTCTAACCACTAGGCTACCCTGCCGCCTGGTTAAGGGCTTGTAAGTAAGCATTTCACGGTAAGGTCTACCTGTTGTATTCGGCGCATGTGACAAATAAAGTTTGATTTGACATGGTGAATGAGTACAATAACACATTTAATGTATCTTCTGTATATATCCACAAAGCTCCTGAGTGGCGCAGTGGTCTAAGGCACTGCATCTCTGAGCAAGATGTATCACTACAGTCCCTGGTTCAAATCCAGGCTGTATCGCATCCAGCTGTGATTTGGAGTCCCATAGGGTGGTGCACAATATGCCCAGGGTAGGCCGTCATTGTAAATAAGATTTTTTTCTTAACTGACTTGCCTAGTAAAATAAAGAATAAATATAATAAAAAGCGTATCGGAGTAGGAGTGCTGATCTAGGATCAGGTCCCCAACCTTTCCATGTAATCATATTCTTTATGATCTAAAAGGCAAAACTATCCTTTGTGGATTAAACTCACCTGTATGTGCGACCCTGCTCCCCAGACGTCCTGGACAACAACAGAACCAGCCTCACAGACATCGGCATTCAATTAAGCAAAAATAATCAACAAAGTCGTTAATTTAACTTAATGTTAAGTTCCTCCAACAATTATGGCACAGATTTAATAAAATCACAGAATTCAAGGCAAAGACTGCAATTAAATTACATTTGGGTTAAATATCACATCTTGTACATCTTTTACATACTTATGTAAAAATGATATGTTGCACAACTGCTCACGTAAACTGTAGTCTAGGGCTCTGTACTGTAAGAAGTAGTGTAGGGCTCTGTAGTGTAGGGCTCTGTACTGTAAGAAGTAGTGTAGGGCTCTGTAGTGTAGGGCTCTGTACTGTAAGAAGTAGTGTAGGGCTCTGTACTGTAAGAAGTAGTGTAGGGCTCTAGTGTAGGGCTCTGTACTGTAAGAAGTAGTGTAGGGCTCTGTACTGTAAGAAGTAGTGTAGGGCTCTAGTGTAGGGCTCTGAACTGTAAGAAGTAGTGTAGGGCTCTGTACTGTAAGAAGTAGTGTAGGGCTCTAGTGTAGGGCTCTGTACTGTAAGAAGTAGTGTAGGGCTCTGTACTGTAAGCTGTAGTGTAGGGCTCTGTACTGTAAGAAGTAGAGTAGGGCTCTGTACTGTAAGAAGTAGTGTAGGGCTCTGTACTGTAAGCTGTAGTGTAGGGCTCTGTAGTGTAGGGCTCTGTACTGTAAGAAGTAGTGAAGGGCTCTGTAGTGTAGGGCTCTGTACTGTAAGAAGTAGTGTAGGGCTCTGTACTGTAAGAAGTAGTGTAGGGCTCTGTACTGTAATCTGTAGTGTAGGGCTCTGTATTGTAGGGCTCTGTAGTGTAGGGCTCTGTACTGTAAGATGTAGTGTAGGCCTCTGTACTATAAGATGTAGTGTAGGGCTCTGTAGTGTAGGGCTCTGTACTGTAAGAAGTAGTGTAGGGCTCTGTACTGTAAGAAGTAGTGTAGGGCTCTGTACTGTAAGCTGTAGTGTAGGGCTCTGTACTGTAAGCTGTAGTGTAGGGCTCTGTACTGTAAGCTGTAGTGTAGGGCTCTGTACTGTAAGCTGTAGTGTAGGGCTCTGTAGTGTAAGAAGTAGTGTAGGGCTCTGTACTGTAAGCTGTAGTCTAGGGCTCTGTACTGTAAGAAGTAGTGTAGGGCTCTGTATTGTAAGCTGTAGTGTAGGGCTCTGTATTGTAGGGCTCTGTAGTGTAGGGCTCTGTACTGTAAGATGTAGTGTAGGCCTCTGTACTGTAAGATGTAGTGTAGGGCTCTGTATTGTAAGCTGTAGTGTAGGGCTCTGTAGTGTATGGCTCTGTAGTGTAGGGCTCTGTACTGGAAGCTGTAGTGTAGGGCTCTAGTGTAGGGCTCTGTAGTGTAGGGCTCTGTACTGGAAGCTGTAGTGTAGGGCTCTGTAGTGGAAGCTGTAGTGTAGGGCTCTGTAGTGTAGGGCTCTGTAGTGTAGGGCTCTGTAGTGTAGGGCTCTGTACTATAAAAAGTAGTGTAGGGCTCTGTACTGTAAGAAGTAGTGTAGGGCTCTGTACTGTAAGCTGTAGTGTAGGGCTCTGTACTGTAAGAAGTAGTGTAAGGCTCTGTACTGTAAGAAGTAGTCTAGGGCTCTGTACTGTAAGAAGTAGTCTAGTGCTCTGTATTGTAAGAAGTAGTGTAGGGCTCTGTACTGTAAGCTGTAGTGTAGGGCTCTGTACTGTAAGAAGTAGTGTAGGGCTCTGTACTGTAAGAAGTAGTGTAGGGCTCTGTACTGTAAGAAGTAGTGTAGGGCTCTGTAGTCTAGGGCTCTGTACTGTAAGAAGTAGTGTAGGGCTCTGTACTGTAAGCTGTAGTGTAGGGCTCTGTACAGTAAGAAGTATTGTAGAGCTCTGTAGTGTAGGGCTCTGTACTGTAAGAAGTAGTGTAGGGCTCTGTACTGTAAGAAGTAGTGTAGGGCTCTGTACTGTAAGAAGTAGTGTAGGGCTCTGTAGTGTAGGGCTCTGTACTGTAAGCTGTAGTGTAGGGCTCTGTACTGTAAGCTGTAGTGTAGGGCTCTGTACTGTAAGCTGTAGTGTAGGGCTCTGTACTGTAAGCTGTAGTGTAGGGCTCTGTACTGTAAGCTGTAGTGTAGGGCTCTGTACTGTAAGAAGTAGTGTAGGGCTCTGTACTATAAGAAGTAGTGTAGGGCTCTGTACTGTAAGCTGTAGTGTAGGGCTCTGTACTGTAAGAAGTAGTGTAGGGCTCTGTACTGTAAGAAGTAGTGTAGGGCTCTGTAGTGTAGGGCTCTGTAGTGTAGGGCTCTGTACTGTAAGAAGTAGTGTAGGGCTCTGTACTGTAAGAAGTAGTGTAGGCCTCTGTACTGTAAGCTGTAGTGTAGGGCTCTGTACTGTAAGCTGTAGTGTAGGGCTCTGTAGTGTAGGGCTCTGTAGTGTAAGGCTCTGTAGTGTAGGGCTCTGTACTGTAAGAAGTAGTGTAGGGCTCTGTACTGTAAGCTGTAGTGTAGGGCTCTGTATGGAAGCTGTAGTGTAGGGCTCTGTACTGTAAGAAGTAGTGTAGGGCTCTGTACTGTAAGCTGTAGCGTAGGGCTCTGTATTGTAAGCTGTAGTGTAGGGCTCTGTACTGTAAGATGTAGTGTAGGGCTCTGTACTGTAAGAAGTAGTGTAGGGCTCTGTACTGTAAGAAGTAGTGTAGGGCTCTGTACTGTAAGATGTAGTGTAGGGCTCTGTATTGTAAGATGTAGTGTAGGGCTCTGTATTGTAAGCTGTAGTGTTGGGCTCTGTAGTGTAGGGCTCTGTAGTGTAGGGCTCTGTACTGTAAGAAGTAGTGTAGGGCTCTGTATTGTAAGATGTAGTGTAGGGCTCTGTATTGTAAGCTGTAGTGTAGGGCTCTGTAGTGTAGGGCTCTGTAGTGTAGGGCTCTGTACTGTAAGATGTAGTGTAGGGCTCTGTAGTGGAAGCTGTAGTGTAGGGCTCCGTAGTGTAGGGCTCTGTAGTGTAGGGCTCTGTAGTGTAGGGCTCTGTACTATAAAAAGTAGTGTAGGGCTCTGTACTGTAAGAAGTAGTATAGGGCTCTGTACTGTAAGCTGTAGTGTAGGGCTCTGTACTGTAAGCTGTAGTGTAGGGCTCTGTACTGTAAGAAGTAGTGTAGGGCTCTGTAGTGTAGGGCTCTGTACTGTAAGAAGTAGTGTAGGGCTCTGTACTGTAAGAAGTAGTCTAGGGCTCTGTATTGTAAGAAGTAGTTTAGGGCTCTGTACTGTAAGCTGTAGTGTAGGGCTCTGTACTGTAAGAAGTAGTGTAGGGCTCTGTAGTGTATTGCTCTGTAGTGTAGGGCTCTGTACTGTAAGATGTAGTGTAGGCCTCTGTACTGGAAGCTGTAGTGTAGGGCTCTAGTGTAGGGCTCTGTAGTGTAGGGCTCTGTACTGGAAGCTGTAGTGTAGGGCTTTGTAGTGGAAGCTGTAGTGTAGGGCTCTGTAGTGTAGGGCTCTGTAGTGTAGGGCTCTGTAGTGTAGGGCTCTGTAGTATAAAAAGTAGTGTAGGGCTCTGTACTGTAAGAAGTAGTGTAGGGCTCTGTACTGTAAGCTGTAGTGTAGGGCTCTGTACTGTAAGCTGTAGTGTAGGGCTCTGTACTGTAAGCTGTAGTGTAGGGTTCTGTACTGTAAGAAGTAGTGTAGGGCTCTGTAGTGTAGGGCTCTGTACTGTAAGAAGTAGTCTAGGGCTCTGTACTGTAAGAAGTAGTCTAGTGCTCTGTATTGTAAGAAGTAGTGTAGGGCTCTGTACTGTAAGCTGTAGTGTAGGGCTCTGTACTGTAAGAAGTAGTGTTGGGCTCTGTAGTGTAGGGCTCTGTACTGTAAGAAGTAGTGTAGGGCTCTGTAGTGTAGGGCTCTGTACTGTAAGAAGTAGTGTAGGGCTCTGTACTGTAAGAAGTAGTGTAGGGCTCTGTACTGTAAGAAGTAGTGTAGGGCTCTGTACTGTAAGAAGTAGTGTAGGGCTCTTTACTGTAAGAAGTAGTGTAGGGCTCTGTAGTGTAGGGCTCTGTACTGTAAGAAGTAGTGTAGGGCTCTGTACTGTAAGAAGTAGTGTAGGGCTCTGTACTGTAAGCTGTAGTGTAGGGCTCTGTACTGTAAGCTGTAGTGTAGGGCTCTGTACTGTAAGCTGTAGTGTAGGGCTCTGTACTGTAAGCTGTAGTGTAGGGCTCTGTACTGTAAGAAGTAGTGTAGGGCTCTGTAGTGTAAGAAGTAGTCTAGGGCTCTGTACTGTAAGAAGTAGTCTAGTGCTCTGTATTGTAAGAAGTAGTGTAGGGCTCTGTACTGTAAGCTGTAGCGTAGGGCTCTGTACTGTAAGAAGTAGTGTAGGGCTCTGTAGTGTAGGGCTCTGTAGTGTAGGGCTCTGTACTGTAAGAAGTAGTGTAGGGCTCTGTACTGTAAGAAGTAGTGTAGGGCTCTGTACTGTAAGAAGTAGTGTAGGGCTCTGTACTGTAAGAAGTAGTGTAGGGCTCTGTAGTGTAGGGCTCTGTACTGTAAGAAGTAGTGTAGGGCTCTGTACTGTAAGAAGTAGTGTAGGGCTCTGTACTGTAAGAAGTAGTGTAGGGCTCTGTACTGTAAGATGTAGTGTAGGGCTCTGTATTGTAAGATGTAGTGTAGGGCTCTGTATTGTAAGCTGTAGTGTTGGGCTCTGTAGTGTATGGCTCTGTAGTGTAGGGCTCTGTACTGTAAGAAGTAGTGTAGGGCTCTGTATTGTAAGATGTAGTGTAGGGCTCTGTATTGTAAGCTGTAGTGTAGGGCTCTGTAGTGTAGGGCTCTGTAGTGTAGGGCTCTGTACTGTAAGATGTAGTGTAGGGCTCTGTAGTGGAAGCTGTAGTGTAGGGCTCCGTAGTGTAGGGCTCTGTAGTGTAGGGCTCTGTAGTGTAGGGCTCTGTACTATAAAAAGTAGTGTAGGGCTCTGTACTGTAAGAAGTAGTATAGGGCTCTGTACTGTAAGCTGTAGTGTAGGGCTCTGTACTGTAAGCTGTAGTGTAGGGCTCTGTACTGTAAGAAGTAGTGTAGGGCTCTGTAGTGTAGGGCTCTGTACTGTAAGAAGTAGTGTAGGGCTCTGTACTGTAAGAAGTAGTCTAGGGCTCTGTATTGTAAGAAGTAGTTTAGGGCTCTGTACTGTAAGCTGTAGTGTAGGGCTCTGTACTGTAAGAAGTAGTGTAGGGCTCTGTAGTGTATTGCTCTGTAGTGTAGGGCTCTGTACTGTAAATTGTAGTGTAGGCCTCTGTACTGGAAGCTGTAGTGTAGGGCTCTAGTGTAGGGCTCTGTAGTGTAGGGCTCTGTACTGGAAGCTGTAGTGTAGGGCTTTGTAGTGGAAGCTGTAGTGTAGGGCTCTGTAGTGTAGGGCTCTGTAGTGTAGGGCTCTGTAGTGTAGGGCTCTGTAGTATAAAAAGTAGTGTAGGGCTCTGTACTGTAAGAAGTAGTGTAGGGCTCTGTACTGTAAGCTGTAGTGTAGGGCTCTGTACTGTAAGCTGTAGTGTAGGGCTCTGTACTGTAAGCTGTAGTGTAGGGTTCTGTACTGTAAGAAGTAGTGTAGGGCTCTGTAGTGTAGGGCTCTGTACTGTAAGAAGTAGTCTAGGGCTCTGTACTGTAAGAAGTAGTCTAGTGCTCTGTATTGTAAGAAGTAGTGTAGGGCTCTGTACTGTAAGCTGTAGTGTAGGGCTCTGTACTGTAAGAAGTAGTGTTGGGCTCTGTAGTGTAGGGCTCTGTACTGTAAGAAGTAGTGTAGGGCTCTGTAGTGTAGGGCTCTGTACTGTAAGAAGTAGTGTAGGGCTCTGTACTGTAAGAAGTAGTGTAGGGCTCTGTACTGTAAGAAGTAGTGTAGGGCTCTGTACTGTAAGAAGTAGTGTAGGGCTCTTTACTGTAAGAAGTAGTGTAGGGCTCTGTAGTGTAGGGCTCTGTACTGTAAGAAGTAGTGTAGGGCTCTGTACTGTAAGAAGTAGTGTAGGGCTCTGTACTGTAAGCTGTAGTGTAGGGCTCTGTACTGTAAGCTGTAGTGTAGGGCTCTGTACTGTAAGCTGTAGTGTAGGGCTCTGTACTGTAAGCTGTAGTGTAGGGCTCTGTACTGTAAGAAGTAGTGTAGGGCTCTGTAGTGTAAGAAGTAGTCTAGGGCTCTGTACTGTAAGAAGTAGTCTAGTGCTCTGTATTGTAAGAAGTAGTGTAGGGCTCTGTACTGTAAGCTGTAGCGTAGGGCTCTGTACTGTAAGAAGTAGTGTAGGGCTCTGTAGTGTAGGGCTCTGTAGTGTAGGGCTCTGTACTGTAAGAAGTAGTGTAGGGCTCTGTACTGTAAGAAGTAGTGTAGGGCTCTGTACTGTAAGAAGTAGTGTAGGGCTCTGTACTGTAAGAAGTAGTGTAGGGCTCTGTAGTGTAGGGCTCTGTACTGTAAGAAGTAGTGTAGGGCTCTGTACTATAAGCTGTAGTGTAGGGCTCTGTACTGTAAGCTGTAGTGTAGGGCTCTGTACTGTAAGAAGTAGTGTAGGGCTCTGTACTGTAAGAAGTAGTGTAGGGCTCTGTAGTGTAGGGCTCTGTACTGTAAGAAGTAGTGTAGGGCTCTGTACTGTAAGAAGTAGTGTAGGGCTCTGTAGTGTAGGGCTCTGTACTGTAAGAAGTAGTGTAGGGCTCTGTACTGTAAGAAGTAGTCTAGGGCTCTGTACTGTAAGAAGTAGTCTAGTGCTCTGTATTGTAAGATGTAGTGTAGGCCTCTGTACTGGAAGCTGTAGTGTAGGGCTCTAGTGTAGGGCTCTGTAGTGTAGGGCTCTGTACTGGAAGCTGTAGTGTAGGGCTCTGTAGTGGAAGCTGTAGTGTAGGGCTCTGTAGTGTAGGGCTCTGTAGTGTAGGGCTCTGTAGTGTAGGGCTCTGTACTGTAAGAAGTAGTGTAGGGCTCTGTACTGTAAGAAGTAGTGTAGGGCTCTGTACTGTAAGAAGTAGTGTAGGGCTCTGTACTGTAAGAAGTAGTGTAGGGCTCTGTACTGTAAGAAGTAGTGTAGGGCTCTGTACTGTAAGAAGTAGTGTAGGGCTCTGTACTATAAGCTGTAGTGTAGGGCTCTGTACTGTAAGCTGTAGTGTAGGGCTCTGTACTGTAAGAAGTAGTGTAGGGCTCTGTAGTGTAGGGTTCTGTACGGTAAGCTGTAGTGTAGGGCTCTGTACTGTAAGCTGTAGTGTAGGGCTCTGTACTGTAAGAAGTAGTGTAGGGCTCTGTAGTGTAGGGCTCTGTACTGTAAGAAGTAGTGTAGGGCTCTGTACTGTAAGAAGTAGTCTAGGGCTCTGTACTGTAAGAAGTAGTCTAGTGCTCTGTATTGTAAGATGTAGTGTAGGCCTCTGTACTGGAAGCTGTAGTGTAGGGCTCTAGTGTAGGGCTCTGTAGTGTAGGGCTCTGTACTGGAAGCTGTAGTGTAGGGCTCTGTAGTGGAAGCTGTAGTGTAGGGCTCTGTAGTGTAGGGCTCTGTAGTGTAGGGCTCTGTAGTGTAGGGCTCTGTACTGTAAGAAGTAGTGTAGGGCTCTGTACTGTAAGAAGTAGTGTAGGGCTCTGTACTGTAAGAAGTAGTGTAGGGCTCTGTACTGTAAGCTGTAGTGTAGGGCTCTGTACTGTAAGAAGTAGTGTAGGGCTCTGTAGTGTAGGGCTCTGTAGTGTAGGGCTCTGTACTGTAAGAAGTAGTGTAGGGCTCTGTACTGTAAGAAGTAGTGTGGGGCTCTGTACTGTAAGAAGTAGTGTAGGGCTCTGTAGTGTAGGGCTCTGTACTGTAAGAAGTAGTGTAGGGCTCTGTACTGTAAGCTGTAGTGTAGTGCTCTGTACTGTTATCTGTAGTGTAGGGCTCTGTACTGTAAGCTGTAGTGTAGGGCTCTGTACTGTAAGCTGTAGTGTAGGGCTCTGTACTGTAAGCTGTAGTGTAGGGCTCTGTACTGTAATCTGTAGTGTAGGGCTCTGTAGTGTAGGGCTCTGTACTGTAAGAAGTAGTGTAGGGCTCTGTACTGTAAGCTGTAGTGTAGGGCTCTGTACTGTAAGAAGTAGTGTAGGGCTCTGTACTGTAAGAAGTAGTGTAGGGCTCTGTAGTGTAGGGCTCTGTAGTGTAGGGCTCTGTACTGTAAGAAGTAGTGTAGGGCTCTGTACTGTAAGAAGTAGTGTAGGCATCTGTACTGTAAGCTGTAGTGTAGGGCTCTGTACTGTAAGCTGTAGTGTAGGGCTCTGTAGTGTAGGGCTCTGTAGTGTAAGGCTCTGTAGTGTAGGGCTCTGTACTGGAAGCTGTAGTGTAGGGCTCTAGTGTAGTGCTCTGTAGTGTAGGGCTCTGTACTGGAAGCTGTAGTGTAGGGCTCTGTAGTGGAAGCTGTAGTGTAGGGCTCTGTAGTGTAGGGCTCTGTAGTGTAGGGCTCTGTAGTGTAGGGCTCTGTACTGTAAGAAGTAGTGTAGGGCTCTGTACTGTAAGAAGTAGTGTAGGGCTCTGTACTGTAAGAAGTAGTGTAGGGCTCTGTACTGTAAGCTGTAGTGTAGGGCTCTGTACTGTAAGAAGTAGTGTAGGGCTCTGTAGTGTAGGGCTCTGTAGTGTTGGGCTCTGTACTGTAAGAAGTAGTGTAGGGCTCTGTACTGTAAGAAGTAGTGTGGGGCTCTGTACTGTAAGAAGTAGTGTAGGGCTCTGTACTGTAAGAAGTAGTGTAGGGCTCTGTACTGTAAGAAGTAGTGTAGGGCTCTGTAGTGTAGGGCTCTGTACTGTAAGAAGTAGTGTAGGGCTCTGTACTGTAAGCTGTAGTGTAGTGCTCTGTACTGTTATCTGTAGTGTAGGGCTCTGTACTGTAAGCTGTAGTGTAGGGCTCTGTACTGTAAGCTGTAGTGTAGGGCTCTGTACTGTAAGCTGTAGTGTAGGGCTCTGTAGTGTAGGGCTCTGTACTGTAAGAAGTAGTGTAGGGCTCTGTACTGTAAGCTGTAGTGTAGGGCTCTGTACTGTAAGAAGTAGTGTAGGGCTCTGTACTGTAAGAAG
Organism: Oncorhynchus masou masou; assembly: GCF_036934945.1. Classification (NCBI taxonomy): domain Eukaryota; kingdom Metazoa; phylum Chordata; class Actinopteri; order Salmoniformes; family Salmonidae; genus Oncorhynchus; species Oncorhynchus masou. The sequence continues at coordinate 3,703 of NW_027010780.1, read as the reverse complement.
TAGTGTAGGGCTCTGTAGTGTAGGGCTCTGTAGTGTAGGGCTCTGTACTGTAAGAAGTAGTGTAGGGCTCTGTACTGTAAGAAGTAGTGTAGGCCTCTGTACTGTAAGCTGTAGTGTAGGGCTCTGTACTGTAAGCTGTAGTGTAGGGCTCTGTAGTGTAGGGCTCTGTAGTGTAAGGCTCTGTAGTGTAGGGCTCTGTACTGTAAGAAGTAGTGTAGGGCTCTGTACTGTAAGCTGTAGTGTAGGGCTCTGTATGGAAGCTGTAGTGTAGGGCTCTGTACTGTAAGAAGTAGTGTAGGGCTCTGTACTGTAAGATGTAGTGTAGGGCTCTGTACTGTAAGCTGTAGCGTAGGGCTCTGTATTGTAAGCTGTAGTGTAGGGCTCTGTAGTGTAAGAAGTAGTGTAGGGCTCTGTACTGTAAGAAGTAGTGTAGGGCTCTGTACTGTAAGATGTAGTGTAGGGCTCTGTATTGTAAGATGTAGTGTAGGGCTCTGTACTGTAAGAAGTAGTGTAGGGCTCTGTACTGTAAGATGTAGTGTAGGGCTCTGTACTGTAAGATGTAGTGTAGGGCTCTGTATTGTAAGATGTAGTGTAGGGCTCTGTATTGTAAGCTGTAGTGTAGGGCTCTGTAGTGTATGGCTCTGTAGTGTAGGGCTCTGTACTGTAAGAAGTAGTGTAGGGCTCTGTATTGTAAGATGTAGTGTAGGGCTCTGTATTGTAAGCTGTAGTGTAGGGCTCTGTAGTGTAGGGCTCTGTACTGTAAGATGTAGTGTAGGGCTCTGTACTGTAAGATGTAGTGTAGGGCTCTGTATTGTAAACTGTAGTGTAGGGCTCTGTAGTGTATGGCTCTGTAGTGTAGGGCTCTGTACTGTAAGAAGTAGTGTAGGGCTCTGTACTGTAAGAAGTAGTGTAGGGCTCTGTACTTTAAGCTGTAGTGTAGGGCTCTGTACTGTAAGCTGTAGTGTAGGGCTCTGTACTGTAAGCTGTAGTGTAGGGCTCTGTACTGTAAGCTGTAGTGTAGGGCTCTGTACTGTAAGAAGTAGTGTAGGGCTCTGTACTGGAAGATGTAGTGTAGGGCTCTAGTGTAGGGCTCTGTACTGGAAGCTGTGGTGTAGGGCTCTAGTGTAGGGCTCTGTACTGGAAGATGTAGTGTAGGCCTCTGTACTGTAAGATGTAGTGTAGGCCTCTGTATTATAAGCTGTAGTGTAGGGCTCTGTATTTTAGGGCTCTGTAGTGTAGGACTCTGTACTGTAAGATGTAGTGTAGGCCTCTGTAGTGTATGGCTCTGTAGTGTATGGCTCTGTAGTGTATGGCTCTGTAGTGTAGGCCTCTGTACTGGAAGCTGTAGTGTAGGTCTCTAGTGTAGGGCTCTGTACTGGAAGCTGTGGTGTAGGGCTCTGTAGTGTAGGGCTCTGTAGTGTAGGGCTCTGTACTGGAAGCTGTAGTGTAGGGCTCTGTAGTGGAAGCTGTAATGTAGGGCTCTGTAGTGTAGGGCTCTGTAGTGTAGGGCTCTGTAGTGTAAGAAGTAGTGTAGGGCTCTGTACTGTAAGAAGTAGTGTAGGGCTCTGTACTGTAAGATGTAGTGTAGTGCTCTGTATTGTAAGATGTAGTGTAGGGCTCTGTATTGTAAGCTGTAGTGTAGGGCTCTGTAGTGTATGGCTCTGTAGTGTAGGCCTCTGTACTGGAAGCTGTAGTGTAGGGCTCTAGTGTAGGGCTCTGTACTGGAAGCTGTGGTGTAGGGCTCTGTAGTGTAGGGCTCTGTAGTGTAGGGCTCTGTACTGGAAGCTGTAGTGTAGGGCTCTGTAGTGTAGGGCTCTGTACTGGAAGCTGTAGTGTAGGGCTCTGGACTGCAAAGCTCTGTAGGCCTCTGTCACAAGAAATGTAGTCTACACTTAAATAGGTCTTTCTCAAGAACTTCTTATGCAATAAAAACATGCCATGTCATGACTGTTCTTCATCTATCGTCCTTGGCTATTATGGATGATATCAAACTCCCTTTCTGCCGACTGTTAGATGTGGTATTTTCTGAATTATTACTCAATTCTATTCTAGCTTCTAGTTTCATGACACTGGCAACTGTCTTGTCTGTCTCAGCTCAGTTGGAGAAACTGGGCCAGTGAAAAGCCCTGCTCTGCTGTGTCTTTTAAACAGAAAGACAGATGAATGTCTATCTGTGTTACACAGTTGACTTGATACATTTAGCGTATATAACAATTGCTTCCCATCTCATCCCAAATATGAAACTCCTATATGTACAATAATTGTGATTTTGAACAAATGATCAAATCATCTAATTTTAACTCTCTGGAATATGCATGTGGTTAAAAGTGCCAATTGTTCAAAGAGTAGCGAGGAGACGTTAAGCCTAAATGTATTGAAACTGTGAAATCACTTGCCATTATGCCACCAAATGGATGTTTAATCAACCATTCAGAGCCCCGCTGCATTATAATTAGCGTGTGGGAGGCGCCCATTCCTCCTATATAGCTTCAATTACGCAGCCATTCATGCATAACTTGTATTCTTTTTTAAGGCCTTTTAATTGGCTGAGTGGTTTTTGTCGTTCTATTCAATCAGACTTCCTGCATTTTCAGCAGAGACAGACATTTACTAACCTCTCTGACTGATAGCAAAGAGGAAGAAGTGTTTGTTTTGACAGAGAGTGAAATGCTATCCTGATTATGGGAAATTATGATATAATACATGTGTCCTGTAGGCGATAGGCCCAAACATTTGTCTGGAAAGAGAGTTACTGTGAGTAAATAATAAACTCTCATTGATTCCGTGGCTTTGAAGTACAGTACATGACATAAGTCCAGTAAACATTGTTTTATAGCTGCTGGCATCATGCATGATTTCCCAATCCATAAAGGAACTGACTGTGCGGAGTCATGTTTTCATGCAACCATAAGCTCCTACAGTTTTCTGCTTCAGTCTCGTTGTTCCATAACATTAGATCATCACTGCTCATTTCTTGCAGTCCACAATGCTGCTTTCACAAGATATTCTGCTCTGTCTTCCTGTTGTTCCAGTGTCATAAGATCTACAGACGTGTGGTACTGGCCCTGTCCACCCCCTGGGACATTACCACTGTGGGGGCTTCGTCCACCCCCTGGGACATTACCACTGTGGGGGCTTCGTCCACCCCCTGGGACATTACCACTGTGGGGGCTTCGTCCGCCCCCCTGGGACATTACCACTGTGGGGGCTTCGTCCACCCCTGGGACATTACCACTGTGGGGCTTCGTCCACCCCCTGGGACATTACCACTGTGGGGGCTTCGTCCACCCCCTGGGACATTACCACTGTGGGGGCTTCGTCCACCCCCTGGGACATTACCACTGTGGGGGCTTCGTCCACCCCCTGGGACATTACCACTGTGGGGGCTTCGTCCACCCCTGGGACATTACCACTGTGGGGGCTTCGTCCGCCCCCTGGGACATTACCACTGTGGGGGCTTCGTCCGCCCCTGGGACATTACCACTGTGGGGCTTCGTCCGCCCCCCTGGGACATTACCACTGTGGGGGCTTCGTCCCACTGCCCCTGGGACATTTCCACTGTGGGGGCTTCGTCTGCCCCCTGGGACATTACCACTGTGGGGGCTTCGTCTGACCCCTGGGACATTACCACTGTGGGGCTTGCTCTGACCCCTGGGACATTACCACTGACCCTGGGACATTACCACTGTGGGGGCTTCGTCTG
>NW_027010779.1:0-28678 GCF_036934945.1 Oncorhynchus masou masou | reverse complement strand
AATTTGTGGAATTTCTTTCCTTCTTAATGCGTTTGCGCCTAATCAGTTGTGTTGTGACAAGGTAGGGGTGTATACAGAAGATACCCCTATTTGGCAAAAGACCAAGTCTGCATTATGGCAAGAACAGCTCAAATAAGCAAAAGCGTAAACGACAGTCCATCATTACTTTAAGACATGAAGGTCAGTCAATATGGAAAACGCCAAGAACTTTGACATTTTCTTCAAGTGCAGTCGCAAAAGTATGATGAAACTGGCTCTCATGAGGACTGCCACAGGAATGGAAGGCCCAGAGTTACCTCTGCTGCAGAGGATGAGATCATTAGAGTTACCAGGCTCAGAAATTGCACCCCAAATAAATGCTTCATTTAGTTCAAATAACAGACACATCTCAACATCAACTGTTCAGAGGAGACTGCTTGAATCAGGGCTTTGTGGTCGAATTGTGACAAAGAAACCACTACTAAAGGACACCAATAGTAAGAAGAGAGTTGCTTGGGCTAAGAAACATGAGCAATGGACCAGTGGAAATGCGTCCTTTGGTCTGGAGTCCAAATTGGAGATTTTTGTTCCAACCACCGTGTCTTTCTGAGACGCGTGTGGGTGAACGGATGATCTCCTTCTGTATTTCCCACCATAAAGCATGGAGGAGGAAGTGTTATGGTGTGGGGTGTTTTGCTGGTGATTTAATGACAATTCAAGGCACACTTCACATGCATGGCTACCACAGAATTCTGCAGCGATACATCATCCCATCTGGTTTGGGCTTCATGGGACTATCATTTGTTTTTCTTTCTTTTCTTTTTTGTTTTGTTTTGAATTTTACCCTTTTTCTCCCCAATTTCGTGGTATCCAATTGTTTTTAGAAGCTACTGTCTTGACTCATCACTACAACTCCCGTACGGGCTCGGGAGAGAAGAAGGTTGAAAGTCATGCGTCCTCCGAGACCCAACCCAACCAAGCCGCACTGCTTCTTAACACAGCGCCATCCAACGCGCGAAGCCAGCCACACCAATGTGTCGGAGGAAACACTGTGTACCTGGCAACCTTGGGTTAGCGTGGCACTGCGCCCGGCCTGCCACAGGAGTTGCTGGTGCTGTTATTGTGAAGTGGAATCGTCTAGGAGCAACAACATGGCTTAGTCGCGAAGTGGTAGGCCACACAGCTCACAGAATCGGGACCGAGTGATGAAGCACGTAGCATGTCAAAATCATCTGTCCTCGGTTGCAACACTCTCTACCAAGTTCCAAACTGCTTCTGGAAGCAACGTCAGCACAAGAACTGTTCATTGGGACCTTCACGAAATGGGTTTCCATAGCCGAGCAACCACACACAAGCCTAAGATCACCATGCACAATGCCAAGCTGCCGGCTGGAGTGGGTAAAGCTCACCTCCAAATTGACTCTGGAGCAGTGGAAACACGTTCTCTGGAGTGATGATTCACACTTCTACATCTGGCAGTCTGGCGGACTAATCTGAGTTTGGCGGATGCCAGGGGAATGCATATCTGCCCAAATGCATAGTGCCAACTGTAAAGTTTGGTGGATGAGCATCATCTGCATGGATTTAGATTTCACCATCATGACAGATATATGGAAGGCAATTTACAGTGCATTCAGAAAGTATTCAGACCCATTCCATTTTTTCCACATTTTGTTACGTACAGCACTTATTGTAAAATGTATTCAATGAAATGTTTTCTCATCAATCTACACACAATACCCCATAATGACAAAGCAAAAACATATATTTAAAAAATGTTTACATATTTATAAAGAAAACACGTTACATACGTTTCAGACCCTTTGCTATAAGACTCAAAATTGAGCTCAGGTGCATCCTGTTTCCATGAATCGTCCTTGAGATGTTTCTGCAACTTGATTGGAGTCCACCTGTGGTGCATTCAAATTGAGGCAGGTAGTCTAATGGTTAGAGCATTGGACGCCGAAGGTTGCAAGATCGAATCCCCGAGCTGACAAGGTAAAAATCTGTCATTCTGCCCCTGAACAAGGCAGTTAACCCACTGTTCCTAGGTCGTCATTGAAAATAAGAATTTGTTCTTAACTGACTTGCCTTGTTAAAAAAGGTTTAAAAAATACATTTGGAAAGGAGCACACCTGGAAAGGCAAACATAAGGTCCAACAGTTGTTAGAGCAAAAACCAAGCCATGAGGTCGATGGAATTGTCTGTAGAGCTCTGGGACAGAATTGTGTTGAGGCACAGATCTGGGTAAAGGTACCAAAACATTTCTGCAGCATTGAAGGTCCCCAAGAACACAGTGGCCTCCATCATTCCTAAATGGAAGAGGTTTGGAACCACCAAGACTCTTCCTAGAGCTGGCCTCCTGGCCAAACTGAGCAATCAGGGGAGAAAGGGAGGTGACCAAGAATCCAATGGTCACTCTGACAGAGCTCCAGAGTTCCTCTGTGGAGATGGTTGTCCTTCTGGAAGGTTCTACCATCTCTGCAGCACTCTACCAATCAGGCCTTTATGATAGAGTGGCCAGACGGAAGTCACTCCTCAGTAAAAGGCACATGACAAGGCACATGACAGCAAAACGTTTGCCAAAAGGCATCTAAAGGACTCAGACCATGCGAAACAATATTCTCTGGTCGGATGAAACCAATATTGAATTCTTTGGCCTGAAAGCCAAGCGTCACACCTGACACCATCCCTATGGTGAAGCATGATGGAAGCAGCATCATGCTGTGGGGATGTTTCTCAATGGCAGGGACTGGGAGACTAGTCAGAATCGAGGGAAAGATGAACGGAGCAAAGTACAGAGAGATCCTTGATGAAACCTGCTCCAGAGCGCTCATGACCTGAGACTGGGGCAAAGGTTCACCTTCCAACAGGACAATGACCCTAAGCTCACAGCAAAGACAACACAGGAGTGGTTTCAAAACAAGTCTCAATGTCCTTAAGTGGCCAAGCCAGAGCCCAGACTTGAACCCAGTCAAACATCTCGGGAGAGACCTGAAAATAACTGTGCAGCAACGCTCACCATCCAACCTGACAGAGCTTGAGAGGATCTGCAGAGAACAATAGGAGAAACTCCCCAAATACAGGTGTGCTGCTTGTAGCGTAACAACCAAGAAGACTTGATGCTGTAATCGCTGCCAAAGGGTCTGAATTCATATGTTAATGTGATATTTCAGATATTTTTTTTATACATTTGGTAAAACTTCTAAAGACTTGTGTAGATTGATAAGTGGAAAAACGATTTCATCAATTTTAGAACAAGGCTGTAACGTAACGAAGTGTGGAAAAAGTCAAGGGGTCTGAATACTTTCCGAATGCACTGTATATGTACGCTGAAGAGTAAATGCCACAAAACATGTCCCTGGGGAACCACTATTGTACAGGTGATTATTTCAAAGTGTATTCAGTCAGATAAATGTGAAAGGTCTAAAAGTCAGCCCAGTGTCATGGTTATTACAATTAGACACCGCACACAGTAGATTCATTTTACAGAGAGGCATGACATTGCTGAAGTCAATACCACACTGCCTAATGTTGCATTATTACAACAGTCAGTGAGTCTTACCTTTCCTCTCTATCTGTCTCTGCCTTGCCGTTTGAGCCGACTGTGTGTCTATCTGGGTGATGTATTGTTATAATTCCCTTGGCGACTCAAGACATCCATTAATAATCAGATTGAAGAACAATGCCATGACTGTTTATGGTGAAAACGTATTTGGTATTAGAAATGTAATTGGGTGTAAAAGTAGGCCGCTCTTTGCGCTTTGAAGCATCAGTTTGGGGTGTTTTGAAACCAAAAAGTTGAGGCTCTTCATCATGAACTGTACATAAACTTCCCAGCAAGCGACTAGCTCAGAGTTGCCTCTGTAGCTTTGATTAGGTCATGTTCTGAAGCTATAGAATTATGTTTAGCACTAGTAATTGCGTGGACTGAACATCACGCCAGCTATCTACACAAATGGGCTCCCAATTAGAGAGATGCTGTTTAGCCTTTACTTTGAGAAACAGAAACATCATTAAAGGCTCACTAAAGAGCTGGGCATATTACATCATCATCATATAACATCTCGCAAAGACTCTAACAATTGGGATGGACAGAGAGAAATGGTGCAGTGTCACATAGTCTAAACTTCAACTCGCTGTCCCACTGGTGGCCGCTGATTGGACGAATAGATGGGTCATGGGGTGGTCAACAAAGCAGCATGACAGATATATGATGCCAAGTTTTCGAAATACTGGTAGATTCTTCGAGAAGGTGTAAAGTGATCTGTGCATTTGAACAACACCAGAAATACACCTGTTTCACTTTTGCTTGTCAAAAAACAAATTAGTGGCACATGCTGCCACTGTTTTGAACAGATTTGATTATACTATTTAGAACAAGCAAGCAGCTATAGCTGGCTAGCTGCTTATCAAAGTTAGAATGTTTATTTTTTGACAAAAGAACTGACCAAGCAATTTCTCAATGTTTCTCAAAATTACCATAACTGGCTAATTAATTTAATAATGCTTTTGTGATACAACCGGTTTAGTGCTGTTTTAGTCCACACATCATGACGCCCTGTCACCTGCAGTAAAACCTGATGAACACCATGGGGAGGAAATAATAAAATTGGCGAGCCACAATAATGCTTTTTTTGTACGACCAGATCCACGATGAGGTTATAGCTAGTGTATCCCTCTGTCCTTCTATTCTTTTTGGATGTAGATTTCTATCAGGTCCGAAACTCCCATTAGTGTTATTTATTTACAAGTTAATTAGAATTTGTTTTAGTGAAGATCTAATCTAACGTGAGGAAGTAAGTCTTCTGGCACAAAAGACTGATCTGGAGGGAAACTAGAGCAGACACAGAAGTTCTGACTGAACGCACATTTGAGCCCCCCAGGACGGTCCATTTACTTTGTGCTATAATAATTTATGCGATGAAAGCCTGCGATTTCATTGGGGCAGATCCCCGCATAGCAAATAGCTAGCAAAACAATCCAAGCAATGTTCGCACAGCCCATGCGCCCTTGGAGCTTCTGCTGCAGGCAGAGTCACTGAGGGGTAGAGTAATAAGTAACTGAACAGCTTGTTTTGAACAAAATATTTTTTTAAATAGGAAAATGTGCACATTTATAGCACTTCTTTACTAGCATTTAAAACAATCTATATATTGAAACAGCAAAAAAGGAAACATCCCTTTTTCTGGAACCTGTCTTTCAAAGATAATCCGTAAAAATCCCCCAAAATATTTGTCTATGGAGATTGCATGGCTGTGTGCTCGATTTTATACACCTGTCAGCAATGGGTGTGGCTGAAGTAGCCAAATCCACTAATTTGAAGGGGTGTCCACATACTCTTGTATATATAGTGTATGTGTACTGTGTACGTCTTGCATACACAAAGAGAGCAGAAAGGTCACATTTCTGAGTAGTCACACCAACTCAGAGAAACAACCAGGCAAACTTTACACACTTACTTTGTTACAATTTATAATGGCACACCGAACTAGGGCTGTCCCAGACCCCCAAAATCTTGATCGACTGAGAGTCGTCTGTTCTTTCGACCAATCGATTGGTCAAAATGTTTTTAATGGGTATTTTCTCATAGACACCCTATGTTTGAATCAAATCAACTATAGGTAGGATACTGAGCTTGTTTGATGCTTTAAGCACTGCGATTGAAAAGGAAGATACACCATTTTCTAAAAATGGAGGCAAAGTTCAATATAGCCCAACCAGAAGAAAGAACCTGTTTCCGACCCTTTTCCTCCTGCTGCCTGCTCCTGCTGGCCTTCACAGATTCTGCAGTTACACTCTTGAAGTTGCCAGTAATTGGCTACACCAGAGGTCGGCAAATTCTTCCATGTGGAGGGCCAAGTAATAGTACAATTTCTACTGATCTGCATTTGCACATTTTCAATTCATCATTTATAATAGAGTTTTCATCTCAAAAGCAATGTGGTGTGGTAATCAAAATCATATCTAAATGAAAATGATACAAATCTAAAAGTAACTTCTATTGACATTGCCAATATGTAAAAATAGCTTACATAAAGCCAACAAATAAATACATTGCATTCCGCAGGTAAAAAAATACCCTGATAAAAATAGATATCCTATAAATCACATTGGCTATCAACTTGGTCCACCCATAAGCTTTTGCTAGCAAACTTGCAACATTGCATAAAATATTCTGGGCCCTCAGTTTCCCATGCCAGTGAGCTCCGGACAGACAGACACAGCTGTAGGCTTTTGCACAAAGGATAAGAAGTAATCAGGCCAGTGGTGGAAAAAGTACCCAGTTGTCATTCTTGATTAAAAGTAATGATACCTTATAAGAAAATGACTCAAGTAAAAGTGAAAGTCACCCAGTAAAATATTACTTGAGTAAAAGTCAAATATTTGGTTGGTTATTTGGTTGGTTGGAAAAATACTTCAATAAAAGCATTAATAATTTCAAATTCATTACATAAAGAAACCAGGCTGCACCTTTTTCTTGTTTTTAGCCAGGGCCACACTCCAACACATAATTTACAAATAAAGCATGTGTGTTTAGTAAGTCTGACAGATCAGAGGCAGTAGAGAAGACCAGCGTTTGTTCTCTTGATAAGTGCGAGTATTGGACCAATGTTCTGTCCTGCTAAACATTCAAAATGTAACGGATATTTTTGGGTGTTTAGAATGTAGTGAAACGTCATGATATGACTCTCATTAATGTGATGACTGTTTATTGAATAATTACCTACTATGTATAATTGTTACTAGATTAAATTAATCATGTAACAATTAACTCATTAGGCATTTAGGGCACCACGTTAAACTTTTTACCAAGTTACCATCACTCGAATTAAACTCAAGAATATATATATTGATAAGTTACTTAATAATCATTACCTCATATCATTCTGAACATCGCAGACTTCTTGAATCTGCACAAACCCGAGTCTTACTGGTCCTTCCGTACCACACATTGATTTGATAATTTTTTACTAACAAACTAAATGATATCACAGGACACACACACACTGTTAAGTGGAGCAGCACAGGGGAACCCAAGAGCAGACTCAGACCAGGAAACAGGGATGAATGAGGTATTTATTGTCACACAGGGAGATATGGGAGATCCAGGGAAGCTTGGGTGATTTGGGTTGGGACAGGGTCAACAGGTCTAGAGGGGAATCCAAGGGAGTGATGATGAGTTGATCCAGAACAGGGTAGCAGGGTGGTGAGATGTGCAACAGGAGACAGGAACCAGAGTCAGAGTGGCAGAACTGAGTGGCAGAACTGCAGTGAGAGGAGAAACAGCATCAGGCAAGGAAATAGGCACAGCAGGACACAGGATCTTAACCTTTTGTAACTAGGGGGCAGTATTTAAATTTTTGGATAAAAAACGTTCCCGTTTTAAACGGGATATTTTGTCACGACAAGATGCTCGACTATGCATATAGTCGATAGAAAACACTCTGACGTTTCCAAAAATGCAAAGATATTGTCTGTGAGTGCAACAGAACTGATGTTACAGGCGAAACACATACAAATCCAACCAGGAAGTGCCCCATATTTTGAAAGCCCTGCATGCCAATGACTCCTTATATGGTTGTGAATGGGCTACGAATGAGCCTACGCTTTCTACGTATTCCCCAATGTGTCTACAGCATTGTGACGTCTTTTTTCAAGTGGTCACATGATGGCTCCCGCAGAAAATCTTGCGTAAAGTACTGAGGTAGCCGTTATTCCAATCGCTTCTAATGAGAAACCAATTGTCCCGACGGATATATTATCAAATAGATATGTGAAAAATACCTTGAGGATTGATTCTAAACAACGTTTGCCATGTTTCTGTCGAGATTATGGAGCTAATTTGGAAAAAAGTTTGGCGTTGTGTAGTGACCGCATTTTCCGGTCGATTTCTCAGCCAAACGTGAAGAACAAACGGGAGCTATTTCTGCCTACAAAAATAATATTTTGGGAAAAAATGAACATTTGCTATCTAACTGGGAGTCTCCTGAGTGAAAACATTTGAAGTTCTTCAAAGGTAAATGATTTAATTTGATTGCTTTTCTTATTTTCGTGAAAATGTTGCCTGCTGCTAGCAGAGCCTAGCATAGCATTATGCCATGATAAACTTACACAAATGCTTGTCTAGCGTTGGCTGTAAAGCATATTTTGAAAATCTGAGATGACAGTGTGATTAACGAAAGGCTAAGCTGTGTCTCAATATATTTCATTTGTGATTTTCATGAATAGGAACATTTTCTAGGGGTATTTATGTCCGCTGCGTTATGCTAATTAGTCTGAGGCGATGATTACGCTCCCGTATGCTGGATGGGTAGTATCAAGAAGTTAAATAATAACATATAGATAGAAGCATGACTGACTGAACGGAGATTACGACCTGGCAGAGTGGAAGTGGCAGGACTGAGTATTTTTAAAGGTCTTGATTATGGAACAGGTTGCAGCTGTTGGGGAACTGCTCTGACTCCAGGACACCTATCTCCAACCACACAATCTCACACACACACAGAGAGAGGAAGAGGGGGAGAACTTGGGGAATAGCTGCAGGTCAAGGAGACACCGGATGTCCACTAGAGGGTGTAGCAGGACCAAATGTGACACATACACACACATATCGGTAATTGATTAGAAACTTAACACAATGACAACAGTTCCCTAGCACACTAACACAATATGACACTTGTTACAAAAGATGGAGAGTTCAATAGAGTGAGACAAAAAACGAGACAGAAAGAGAAGCAACACTTGGATACATTTAGGAACTACGCTCACAGTAATCCTAATACCTTGCCCCGAACTTCCGCCTTTTGGGTAAGAAGTAATGCATGTATTTACGTGTTGAAGGTCTTCGTTGTGTATATCTCTGTTGGATCCAGGCCTCCGTGAAAAGGATTCCGCTTTGTGAAAAGTGTTCGATTCTCCTTCATTCTCAGGTGTAAGGCTCTGATTGTACACAAGAGGTCACAATGTCCTTCTTCTTAAGTTGACTGTTTACTTGCACTCATTCTGGAGGAGTGGACTTCCTTGGACGGCTAATCAGCAGTGTCAATTATCCCCAGAGCGGTGATGAAAGCAGTGGAGTCAGTGATGATTTGAAAAGAGTAATCGGATGGTCTTAGATACACTTTCATAGATACAGTACTTACAACAGCTACTCAAATGTAACATTGACTGTTAGAGGCTACTTCATCTTCTTCAACCTCGTGTTGATTTTCAAGGTCGTGACTAATGTAGACCTAGCTACAGCTTGTGGTCATTTCAGTCTGGTATGTTAATTCTTAAATCAATCTTTTATACCCTCGGGTAAAAGGGCCGTTTTCATCAGGCTGGCACGTTTCTCTGGGGCGTGGCTAGTTACGAGGCAAAGTATCATCATCATATGATCTCGTTAGAGAACTAAATCACATTCCTATTGTCATAAAAATATTCTCTTCATCCTTGCTATTTTCTACACAACGCAAATGATGTAAACCTGATATACACAGTGTAAAAGCACCTCAAGTTACAATGTTTTTTGTTATAATGTCTTTATACCATTTTTTATGATGTCACAAAATAGACATACATTTTCCATATTCCATCTCTCATCCTTCCCCCCATTTGGATGTTGAAATATATTGTCCCCGTGTTCAATGTTGGATGTTGAGGTTTTTGGGTGGCAAAAACTTCCATAACAAAGGGATAGTTGCTGAGGTTAAAAGGGAGAGATCCCCTCTTGTCAAATCCGGCCCACCCCCACTTCCCCAGGGTCTGGTATTTGTTAGCTATTTACACAGCTGATGTGAGTGCTTTGATACTCACACAGGAGAGTCATGACAGAAGTAAAAGTAAAATGACCATTGCATGCGGGGTGGTCAGCATAAAAAAATAAATGTACACACAGGTTATTCAATCATTTCACCCAAACTGCTCACGTGAGCCAACGAATGTCTGCGTTGCCAAGCCCTAAAATATAGGTCAGTTCTATTTGTGACGCTGAACGCGGTGCAAGTCCTGCCTCTCCCATCCCCTCATTAGTTTATAGAAGCATATACCCATGTGCCATCTCCTCATTGGTTATACCCACGTGGGTGATTGAAAGATGAACTGATGTGGGTCGGTCAGTTGTGGTAATACACCTTATTATGAAAGTTAGATGCCAGTCGCCATATATAGTCCAAAGAAGAAAAAGCCTGGAAGGAGTAGAGATGGCTAGAAGCGATTCGGTTGACTGTTTTATGTGTGGATTAATTGTTGGATTAGAGGACCATTTCAGGTAAAATAACAATTAAGTGTTTATATCCCAGGACAAATTAGCTAGCAATAGCAAGCTAGCTAAATAGGACAAATTAGCTAGCAACTGCAAGCTGGCAAAATAGGACAAATTAGCTAGCAACTGCAAGCTGGCTAAATAGGACAAAGTAGCTAGCAACTGCAAGCTGGCTAAATAGGACAAATTAGCTAGCAACTGCAAGCTGGCTACATAGGACAAATTAGCTAGCAAATGCAAGCTGGCTAAATAGGACAAATTAGCTAGCAAATACAAGCTGGCTAAATAGGACACATTAGCTAGCAAATGCAAGCTGGCTACATAGGACAAATTAGCTAGCAAATGCAAGCTGGCTAAATAGGACAAATTAGCTAGCAAATGCAGGCTGGCTAAATAGGACACATTAGCTAGCAAATGCAAGCTGGCTAGCTAAATTGCCAAAAAAAAATTATGCTTTTTGACCGGTCCCCAAATTAATATCATTGTTTCAGAGTTTGTTTTGATATTTCAACCTGCGTGTGGTGATTTGGTTTGGTTTGGTTTGGGGGACAAAATCAGTTTGAGCACAATGGCGCACACGCTCGTCCGGTTTGGGCATGGTGTAAAAGTTGTCCAAAATATGAATAGTAAGGTACAGATACCAAAAACTACTTTAGTGGTACTTAAGTAATTTACACCACTGAATCAGGGAGGCCTTTTATTATGACGTTTCCACCTGGTTAGAGCAAAAACAGACTTTGTTAACATGCTGTTTAAGGTGAAGTAAAAAATACTTTGAGAAGCTGCACAGTGATGGTGAGTTAAGAGAGACATAGTGTCAGATGGGCACATTTAAAAGCCTACATTTGTGCGCAGAACAAGTAGCATAGGCCTACTTCTATGCATAATCAGGTGTGTGTTCTTACTCGAGGTTTACAGGAGTGCTCATAACAAAAGACAATGAATGGACTGACAACTCATAAATGGAATGAAATAAACAACAACGTTTTTTTTCCACAAGTGTTGCCTTGGTTGTGCGCTCTACAAACAACGTGTCCACTCCTTACTATGACAACGCTAAGACTGTGATGTGATAATATATTGAATGCATTAACAGAAATGACCATAACCAAACAAACATTGTAGATTAGAAATGATGGTAATTAATGTTGAATGTAGCCTACTACTGGTGATACTGGTGTGCCATCCTTGTGGCCTGTGCAATGGTTTAGTCCACTCAGACAGGTATGAATCAGACAGGTGTCTCGTGTGCCATACATGTTTTGATATATGTATTTGCCACTGCTCGACTAAAAAATATCGGTCAACCAACAGCCTGTAGCCCAAAAAATCCACCAGTTGACTAAATGGGGTCAGCTCTACACCAGTCATTTGTCAATATTGACAAGGCGTGGATATTCAGGCACTGTTCGGAGAGAAAGACAGAGTGAAGGAGAAAGGAAAAGACAAAATCAATGGAGTCTATGCTGGATTTGGCTGGGCTGTGTGTGTGTGTAGTGCGACCTGACTGGGCTGGAAAGATAACCATGACAAACAAAGAGGACAGCGTTTCGTTTTCAGAGGTGAAATATATTCTAAACCAACAAATCATTCTACAAGGTTCTATCATTCATGGACATTTGAAACATGGAATCTGTAGCACTACAGATGAAATTTGAATCTGAAATTTACATACACTTAGGTTGGAGTCATTAAAACTCGTAATTTCAACCACTCCACAAATTTCTCGTTAACAAACTATAGTTTTGGCAAGTCGGTTAGGACATCTACTTTGTGCATGACACAAGTAATTTTTCCAACAATTGTTTAGACAGATTATTTCACTTATAATTCACTGTATCACAATTCCAGTGGGTCAGAAGTTTACATACACTAACACCGAACCCAAACTGGCCGGGCGCATGCGCCATCATGTGCAAATTGATTATGTCCCCCCACACCACACTTGATCACAACACGCAGGTTAAATATCAAAACAAACTCTGAACCAATTATATTATGTTGGGGGCAGAATTATGGTTTTAGCACATTTTCTTGCCTGCATTTTTCAGTGACCCTGTTCAAATGTATTTTGATTCTTCTGATTTCACCGGGATTGAGGAGTGATAACATGGGTAAGTACATGATTGCATATTGTACAATAGTGATGCCAGGACAGGAGTTGATACATTTAATAAATGCAAATTGTTTTACACATTTAGGCACTTTCCTCTCAAAGACTCCATTATGCCAATAATAGACATGATGGCAGGCTGATTACTATAATTAGCCAGTCTCTTTCACCTTACAACCAAACCACTCTGGGATGAGATATAAACAATGCTGAATAAAAGAATAAAAGCCCATGAAATAAGAACATGCATTATTATACAACTAAAAATAAACAATACTTTATGCTTTTCTAAACAGCATGGATTAACAGACACCACCTGCTAAAACAGAAGTTGGTCGCCCTTGTATTATTGAGGCTCAGACAGGGAAGGAGGAGGTGGTTATGGGTGCATCCCATAAATGTGCTGAGAAGGGAGCATGGGCAATACTACCAAGTTGTCCAGGAGTTGCTTTTGGACCCTGCCCGACATCACCGTACTTCCGGATGAGTGCAGAAGAGATGGAGACAGTCTTTGTTGGCCCAGACCTCACCAAGCAGATGACCAACTACTGGACCCCAATAGAGCCTCAGAGTGACTGCTAATCTTTGCTAAGGTTAGTTGGAAAAGGTTGTATTGTGTAAGCAGGTGCATGGATGTAAAGAAACTCCAGCAAACTTGTGATCATGATGCTCCACAGATGTAGGCCTGTGTTCCATTACATCTAGGGACCAGATTACCAGTTATAGTGTCTTCATTATACTCAATTTAAATAAGACTCACTGTTCTTAGTTAAGTCTTTTATTTATTATTATTCAAGGTGACATTAACAGTCACAACAAAGCATGGTGCACCTGTTGTAGGTGACATTAACAGTCACATTGTCACGTTCTTTCAAAATCGAACCCAGAAGCAGACCAGGACAAGGAGAGTAGGAAGAAGGTGAGTATTTATTTACAAGTGAATGTGAATGGGTAGATATATCCAGGTGGCGTAGCGGGCGGCGGTGGTGAGTTGATGGGAGTAAATAGGTGGATCCAATGGGGTAGCGGAATTCTCAGACGACCAGGCGGGAATGGGGTAAATGATCCTGAAGACAGAACAAACGGAGGTAAGTTAAAAAAAACACAAAAAAACAAATTCTATCCAACTTGAGGCTGATACTATGGCACAACATACTGTTTATGGCTAACGATCCGGCAGGGAATGGATGTCAGGTCCGAGCTTATGAAGAGGAGAGATGATGATCCGGACCAGGTTTGCAGATAGCTGATGGGATACAGGTGCGGGTAATCAGAACTCCCAACTGGCTACATTGCCCGGCAACCAGACAGGGTGCGTTCCAGGACGCCGGAAAAACACTCCAGAACAGAACACAGGCAAAAAACAGACTCAGGAAACGGGATTTGTGACAGTACCCCCCTCCGACGAACGCCACCGGGCGGACTACCCGGGAGCGCCAGGGTGGAGGCGGTAAAAGTCACGAAGCAGGTCATCGTCAAGGATCTGACGCCGAGAAATCCAACTCCTCTCCTCAGGACCATATCCTTCCCAATCCACTAAATACTGGAACCCTCGACCCCGCCGTCTGGAGTCCATGATGCGGCGCACCGTGTAGACAGGACCACCTCCGATCATCCGAGGAGGAGGAGGACGAGGAGGAGGGGGAAACAGAGGACTGAGGAGAACCGGCTTGAGGCAGGAGACATGAAAGGTGGGATGTACTCTTAGTGTAGCAGGCAACTTGAGTCAGACCACAACAGGATTAATGATCTTCTCCACTACAAACGGACCAATGAACTTCGGTGACAGTTTCCTCGACTCAGTCCGTAGAGGAAGATCCCGTGTAGCCAACCAAACCCTATCTCCGACGGTATAAACAGGGGGCAGGAATACGGCGACGATTCGCCTGGATCTGATACCGGTCAGAAACCATAAGGAGGGCCTTCCTGGCCTCGATGCCAGGTGCGGTGGCAACGACGAATGTGGGTCTGGACAGAAGGAACCGAGAGATCCCGCTCCTGAGAAGGAAACAAGGGAGGTTGGTAACCGTACAGGCACTGGAAGGGAGACATCCCAGTGGCAGATGAAGGGAGAGTATTATGAGCATACTCGACCCAGGGTAATTGAGAGGACCAAGAGGTGGGATCAGAGGAAACAAGACAGCGCAGCGTGGACTCCATCTTCTGGTTGGCTCTCTCCGCCTGACCATTAGATTGGGGGTGAAATCCAGATGTGAGACTGACTGTAGCTCCAATGGCCAAACAGAAGGATTTCCAGACAGCAGAGGTAAACTGAGGACCACGGTCAGAAACAATGTCACAGGGCAACCCGTGGACCCTGAACACCTCCCTAACCAGGATCTCGGACGTCTCAGTGGCAGAAGGCAGCTTGGAGAGGGGAACAAAGTGGGCAAACTTGCTGAATCTATCCACAATGGTCAGAATAACTGTGTTACCAACAGAAGAGGGCAACCCCGTGACAAAATCCAGGGCCAGATGCGACCAAGGTCGCCGGGGAATAGGTAGGGGTGAAGAAGCCCAGAGCTGGCCCGATTGGTACTCTTATTCTGCGCACAAACAGGACAAGCGGCAACAAACCTCCGGGTATCTTCTCCCATGGCAGGCCACCAAAATCGTCTGCGCAGTAGCGCCATAGTCCGAGCAACACCAGGGTGACAAGCTATCTTGCTCGCGTGGGACCACTGAAGGACAGCAGAACGAACCGACTCAGGCACAAACAACTGACCGGGTGGACCGTTACCGGGCCCGGGCTGTGTCCGAAGAGCCGCCATCACCTCCTCCTCAATCCTACATGTAACGGCTCCCACGACAACGTTCTGGGGAAGAATCGTCTCAGTCTTGGCCCCACTCTCCTCCGTCTTGGAGAACATCCGGGACAGGGCGTCCGCCTTCCCGTTCTTCGACCCAGGTCGGAACGTCAGGGAAAAATTGAAGCTACGCTGGGACAGGATGGCGCCCACCCCCACATCAGACGCATCCACCTCCACAACGAACTGACGGGAAGTGTCAGGTTGAGAGAGAATCGGGGCGTTGGTGAATCGGCTCTTCAAATCTAGAAATCTTGCTCGGTCTGCCTCAGGAGACCAACAGAACTTTCTGGTGCAAGACGTCAGTACAGTTAAAGGGGCGGCCACCCGGCTGTAATCACGGATAAACCTCCGATAAAAATTTGCAAACCCCAGGAATCTCTGGAGCTGCAATCTCGTACCGGGCTGGACCCAATCCCGAACCGCCCGAACCTTCTCTTGGTCCATCTTGATCTCTCCCCTGGAGATGATGTACCCGAGGAAGAACATCGTGTGCGCGTGAAAATCACACTTCTCAGCCTTCACGAACAGACGGTTCTCCAATAACCGCTGCAGGAACTGCTTGACATGCTGAACGTGGCTAGAAAGCTCCTTCGAGAAGATGAGGATATCATCCAGGTAAACTAACACAAAAATACCAATCATATCTCTCAGAACGCCATTCACCATACTTTGGAACACAGCAGGAGCGTTGGTCAGTCCAAACGGCATCACCTGGTACTCGAAATGTCCCATCGGAGTATTGAACCCAGTCAACCACTCGTCCCCTCTTTGATCCGAACCAAATGATAAGCATTACGTAAATCAAGCTTCGTAAAAACCGTAGCACCCTGTAAAGAATCGAAAGCTGATCTCATCATGGGCAGGGGATACTTGTTCTTGACCGTAATATCATTCAAACCCCGATAATCAATACACGGTCGAAGAGAGCCATCCTTCTTGCTCACAAAAAAAAAATCCTGCTCCCAGAGGTGATGACGAGGGCCGAATGAGATCTGCAGCTAGAGACTCCTTGGTGTAGGTCTCCAAGGCCTCACGTTCAGGTCTATAGATACTGTATAACCGTCCCTTGGGAATGGCAGCTCCAGGAAACAGATTAATCGCACAGTCATAAGGTCGGTGGGGAGGAAGGGACAGAGCCTTCTGTTTACTGAATACTTCACCCAACTCGTGATATGTTTCTGGAACCAGGGACAAATCAGGAGGAGCAGAGTCACTGACCTGACTGGAAACGCCAGGAGAACAGGCAGTCCTAAGGCAGTTAGCATGACAATCAATGCTCCAACTAGTTACCTTACCCGTCGCCCAATCAAACGAGGGATTGTGTTCCTTCAGCCAGGGGTAACCAAGAACCAGAGGAACATGGGGCGAGGACAGAATGAAGAAGGAGATCAATTCTGAATGATTCCCCGACAACAACATCTTAACCGGTTCAGTCCTCACAGTGATCCGTGCCAGCCTACTGCCGTTCATAGTGGTTGCTTTAATGGCTTCCTTCAATTGCTCCTTGGAAAGCCCCAGCTGTTCCACCAAGTCGGCATCAATAAAGCTGCCATCAGCACTTGTATCGATAAAAGCGTTCATCTCTAAGCTCTGATCCTTATTCATAAGGGTCGCAGGAAAACGGGGTCTGACAGGATCTTTGAGAGGTTGAAACTGGCTCGCTAAAATTCCTCCCAAAACTAGCGAGCCGGGCAGTTTAACGGGCGCTGTGGACAAGCGGAGATGTAATGTCCCGAGCTACCACAGTAGAAACAGCTGTTGGTCTCACGTCTACGTTGGCGCTCCTCCTTAGTTAGCCCGTGTCGCCCCACTTGCATTAGTTCAGGATCTGGTGGCAAGACCCCTCCACTAATCCTGTGTGGGGAATAATGTTGAATACGTTCTGGTTCACTTCCTGAACCGAATGGTAACTGAGTTGCTGATTGATTGGATGGGCCCCACTGCTTCTCCCTCCTTCTCTCTCGGACTCTATTATCTACCCGAATAGATAAAGTGACCAAGCGGTTTAGGTCACTAGGCTCTGGATAGGATATCAGCTCGTCCTTGAGTTAGCTCCGACAACCCCTGGTAAAAAGCCGCTTGTAGTGACTCCTCATTCCAACCACTCTCCACAGACAATGTCCTGAACTTGATCATAAAGTCTGCCACACTGCGAGCTCCTTGGCGAAGAGTGAACAAACGTTTAGCTGCGTCCTTACCTCGGACTGGATGGTCAAAAAGCTTTCTCATCTCTCCCGTGAACTCCTGGTATGAAGCCATGCAGGTCTCCTGTCGTTCCCAAACGGCTGAAGCCCATTCCAGAGCTCTTCCACGCAGCAGTTCAATAACAAAGGCTATCCTAGCCTTGTCAGTGGCGTAAGAATGGGGCTGCAGATCAAACACTAACCCACACTGCATAAGAAACGGAACGGCATCTTCCCAAATCCCCTTCATATTTATCAGGCGTCGGTACCTTGGGTTCTTTGAAGGAAACCGCACCAGACAAGGCAGGTGAGATGGGTGAAACAGGTGGTGAATGAATCGCCGGCAAACTGAGCTGATCCTGGATTTGTGTTAAGCTAGCAGATAAGTTCTGGATTGAACCCGCTACCTCCTGTAGCGCCGTCTTGTGTCGTTCCAATATCTTCCCCTGCTGGGTAATGGCATGGCAAATGGAGTCCAGGTCCGCTGGGTTCATCCTTGGCCGGATCGTTCTGTCACGTTCTTTCAAAATCGAACCCAGAAGCAGACCAGGACAAGGAGAGTAGGAAGAAGGTGAGTATTTATTTACAAGTGAATGTGAATGGGTAGATATATCCAGGTGGCGTAGCGGGCAGCTGTGGTGAGTTGATGGGAGTAAATAGGTGGATCCAATGGGGTAGCGGAATTCTCCGACGACCAGGCGGGAATGGGGTAAATGATCCGGGTGAGAAACTGAAGACAGAACAAACGGAGGTAAGTTTAAGGCAAGCAATACATTAAAAAAACAACAAAACAAATTCTATCCAACTTGAGGCTGATACTATGGCACAACATACTGTTCATGGCTAACGATCCGGCAGGGAATGGATGTCAGTCCGGGCTTATGAAGAGGAGAGATGATGATCAGGACCAGGTGTGCAGATAGCTGATGGGATACAGGTGCGGGTAATCAGAACTCCCAACTGGCTACATTGCCTGGCAACCAGACAGGGTGCGTTCCAGGACGCTCGAAAAAAAACACTAGAACAGAACACAGGCAAAAAAACAGACTCAGGAAACGGGATTCGTGACACATCAGCATGGTGCATCACAGGTGACATTAACAGTCAACATCAAGCATAAAAATCTGTTAGGTGACATTAACAAAAGTCACATCAAGGCATGGTGAATTGTTGTAGGTGAGACATTAACGGGTCTCGTCAAGGCATGGTGAACCTGTTGTAGGTGACATTAACGGTCACGTCAAGGCATGGTAAGAACCTGTTGTAGGTGACATTAGCTGCACATCAAGGCATGTAAACAAATCCGCATATCCCAACAACAAGGTGCAAATAGTGTGCATACATACATTTTTCCTTTTTAAAACACTAAAACAGAACATGGGCCTAAGTATGCGCAGGGCTGGGTTCTGCCTTTTCAGAGTTGATTATTGATGTGACTGGGAGTCTCTGTCCTAGCTCTCTTGAGAGAATGTACTGAATGTACTGTCATTCCAGCTATATGTTGGAGACATGGGTTCTGGTGAGTATTGATCCCTCGTCTCAATCTACATGATGGCTGCAGTCCACCTCTTCTGTGCAGAGTACTTGCGGGCGGTGGTGGTGGCAGTGGTGTTACCTGCTGGTCAACCCAGTTATGTGTTGGAGACCTAGATCCTGGTGAGTAGGAGTATTGATGCCTCGGCTGGCCGTACATCATAGGCCGCAGTCCAGCTCTTCCATGTGGATCATCAAAGAGCCATTGTGGTGGTGGAGGTGGTAGCAGAGGTGTTGCATGCTGGTCATCCCAGTTTACAATTAATGACAGTAGTTGCACCTTCAGACGTCCCTTGTTTCTTCCTATTTTCTTCAGCTCTGGCACAAGGCTGAGCACAAATGCCTCATCTGAGGTAACAACAGAAGGGATTGGCTTCCTGACAAAAGCAAGCAGCTCTTCATCCACATCTTGATAATTGACTTTCTGTTGTCTTTTTCTTGGCTGCTAGTCTTGAGCTGTGCCTGTAGTGGTTGGTCTTGACTGTTGTTTGGGCATCTGAAGCACAGGGTCATGGCTCAGGGACACCACGTAGTTTTCAGTGTCATCGGGCTCCATAGGTTGTGGCTGAGGCGAATCAACATTTTCAAGGCTGAGGTTGCCTCTTGAGCTTAATAAAGGTCAGCATAAATGAAAAGTTAAACGTGATTTAAGTAAACTTTAGAAACCTCAGCTCAGACTCAATTAATCATATTTCTGAAATCTGGGCCACAATGTCTAATACTGCTGGTTTTCATCATTCCTAAGAGACTGATTCATAATCTATAGGCCTATATAATCACTCATTCAGAAATGGGATACCAGCTGACATGAACCAATCACGTAGTGACTTACAGGTAGAAAATAATACATAAAGCCAGCAATACTGCAATTTGTTGAGTTTTAGAATTTGTGCAATCAATTCAAATGTATATTATAACTTACCTTCTTGGCTGGATCGTAAAGGTATCAGAATGATAATATTTTCATATTTCCATTCTTTCTGATTGGTTCCCCCAGTACCACTGGGCTCAGGCCTTCAGTAGGTGCCTTACAAAAAAGTGTCGCAGAGGGACTTCCATCTGGTTTTGCACAATTCAACTTCTGTGAAGAGTAAATATAATTGATTGTTAACCAATAACAAAAGCATTTATTTTTTGTCATTACAGGTATTTGGCAACTATTTGCAGTCTGGCCTTCACCTATTGTCTTGGATTCGAGACAGTGTCGCAGTGCATTATGGAGACCTGTGAGGCCCATAGAGGAAGATGCTGGCTGACCCATCTGGCCACGACCCACTGAGGAGACCTGGAGACAAACTTCTCAAAGGTTTCATGAAAAATGTGACTTTCCCAATTGTTTGGGATTGGTTGATGGAAAACATTGTGATCACCAAAAATTGTAGTATAATTAATTATAAAGGAGCCTTCTCTGTGGTGTTACTCACCCTTGTGGATGCCAATAACCGCTTCACAGCTATTCAAGTGGGGATTTTGGGAGAAACAGTGACGGAGGAGTCTATTCCAACTCCCCACTTGGAAGGGCAATGGCATCAAAAAACCTGTTGTCACGCCCTGACCTTAGATATCTGTTGTCTTTATATTTTGGTTAGGTCAGGTGTGACTAGGGTTGGTATGTTAGTTTTTGTATTGTCTTGAGTTTTTGTATGTCTAGGGTTGTTGTAGGTCTAGGGGTTTTTGTATTTCTATGTTGGCCTGATATGGGGATCCCTTTGGTGTTTGTGGGATCTTGTCAATGTGTAGTTGCCTGTCAGCAATCGTTTGTATAGCTTCACGTTTCATTATTTTGTTCAATGTTCTTTCTTTTAATGAATAAGAATGTCGATACCACGCTGCACCTTGGTCTAATTCTTATAACGGACGTGACACCTGCAGGTGCCCCAAAATGCCCTTTCTGCCTGGGGGTGAAGATTTGGGAAAGATACCATAAACACAATGGTGGGGAACGCTGCCTTCCATGACCCTACCTGATGAGACCATATCCCGGGCATAACATCAGCTACGAAAGAAATCATCAACTATCGCCTCTATCGACTAGAATGACAGTGGAGAAGGCTTTTGGGATCCTTGGAGGCCCAGATGGAGGATCCTCTACCAAAAAATAAACCTACAGCCAAGCAATGTTGATACCCTAGTGATTGCAATGTGCATCCTCCACAACTTCCTCACAAAGCCTTGTGATATGGAGATATGACTACAGCAGGGTGGGGCAGGGATGAGGTAAGGCATGAGAGGCGCAGGCATCCAGGCCAACAGAGCCGGTCAGAGGCAGTTTCTGTCAGGGAAAAGTTTACCTAAGTATTTCACCTCTGTGGAAGGCAGAATTGCCTTCCAGGACAGAATGGTTGTAGCTAAGCCTACTTAGATGCACTGTGTGTGTGTGTGTGTAGTTTAAGTTCAACTTCGACATTTCATTTGTTTTGTGTATTAATTCTACACTACAACTATTGTACAATTCCACCATTATTTCAACAATGAACAAATAATAAACATGAACATTTGAAAAAATGGAAATACTAGTCATTTTCAACAGGACAAAATTCCCACAGACTGGCTTAAGCACACATGGCATTTACATTCAGGCTAACGCTAGCTAGTTCGTTCTATACCGAGGATGAACATTGGGTTGTTATACTTACCTGAAAAGTGAGTACTTCTACTAACGATAAATCTCCCATCCATCTTTCAAGCAATCTACGTTAGCTTTTGTTTACAAGAAGTAGGGGAAGAATGTTCGTTGTGAGATTCAATTAATTGAATGGAGCCGGAACTTTCAGACCATATATGGCGGTTAGCAATCAGTTTAAGGTGCATTCCGCCACCAACTGGACTGGAGTGTGTACCTTTGCAGTCGTCCTTCAGTCACCCAAGTGGTTATAACCAATGAGGAGATGGCACGGGGTACCTGCTTCTATAATCTGCATCAGAAATAGGAACGATTTCTATTTTAGCCTCTGGCAACGCAGACGCTTGCGAGCATTGTGGGTAATAATTTAACCTCTTGAAACTCCCCATCCCGAACTGGGATCGTGACTAAAGCCTCAGGCCTATTAGCATAATCGCAGCGTTAACGATTTCTGAAAATCGCAAATAAAATGAAAATAATGCGCCTGCTCTCAAGCTAGCCTTTTTCAACAACACTGTCATCTCTAGATTTTCAAAATATGCTTTTGAACCATAGCAATTGACTAATTTGTGTAAGAGTATGCTAAGCTAGCTTAGCATTTTGAGAAGCATTTAGCACCAACATTTTCACAAAACCAGATAACCAAATAAATAAAATCATTTACCTTTGAAGAGCTTCGGATGTTTTTCAATGAGGAGACTCTCAGTTACATACCAAATTCGCAGTTTTTCCTGAAAGCGTCTGTGTGTAGGAGAAATCGCTCCGTTTTGTACATCACATTTGGCTACCGAAACGAACCGAAAATTCAGTCACCTACAACGTCAAACTTTTTCCGAATTAACTCCATAATATCGACCGAAACATGGCAAACGTTGTTTGGAATCAATCCTCAAGGTGTTTTTTCACATATCTCTTCATTGATATATCGTTCGTGGAAGCCTGCATTCTTCTCTAAATTCCATGGAAAAATACTTGCAGCTGTCTTTTGCGCACCAACTTCGGCGCAGGACACCGGGCGGACACCTGGTAAATGTGGTCTCTTATGGTCAATCTTCCAATGATATGCCTACAAATACGTCACAATGCTGCAGACACCTTGGGGAAACGACAGAAAGGACAGACTTACTCCTCTCGCATTCACAGCCATATAAGGATACAATGGAAAACAGAGCCTCAAAAATCCTGCTCATTTCCTGGATGCCGTCTCATCTTGGTTTTGCCTGAAGCTCACGTTCTAGGGCACGCACAGAAAATATCTTTGCAGTTCTGGAAACGTCAGAGTGTTGTCTTTCCAAAGCTACCAATTATATGCATAGTCGAGCATCTTTTTGTGACAAAATATCTTGTTTAAAACGGGAACGTTTTTCATCCAAAAATGAAATTGCGCCCCTAGAGTTTCAACAGGTTAATAACAGATTTCTAAATGTATTTTGTGACGCGAGCGCTGTGGTCAGCCTGTAAGTTGACTGTGCCTTTAAACAGCTTGGAACATTCCAGAATATTATGTCATGGCTTTAGAAGCTTCTGATCGGCTAATTGACATAATTTGAGTCAATTGGAGGTGTACCTGCGGATGCATTTCAAGGCCTACCTTCAAACTCAGTTCCTCTTTGCTTGACATCTTGGGAACATCAAAAGAAATCAGCCACAACCTCAGAAAAAAAATTGTAGACCTCCACAAGTCTGGTTCATCCTTGGGAGCAATTTCCAAACACCTGAAGGTACCACACACATCTCTACAAACAATAATACGCAAGTATAAACACCATGGGATCACGCAGCCATCATACCACTCAGGAAGGAGACGTGTTCTCTCTCGTAGAGATGAAAGTACTTTGGTGCGGAAAGTGCAAATCAATCCCAGAACAACAAAGGACCTTGTGTAGACGCTGGAGGAAACAGGTACGAAAGTATCCATATCCACAGTGTGACGACCCTCCCACTCTGCTGAATTCTTTCTCATTGCTCTTGTTTTCCTTAATAGGATGTCGGAGGGCGGAGCAGGGAGGGTCGTCAGCGAAATGGGACACACCTGGGCTCGGGTGTGTCCCAGGATAAATCCACCTCTTCCCCCTTAATTGAAGAGGCTCTGTCCATGCAGACACTGCTAGATTTTGGTTGTGGCATTGTGGCCTTTTCTTTATTTGCTTTGGCACCTTTCAACACCCCACATTATCACATTTAAACACTCACTTACTCTACTGATTACACACACCATTGTTAATTGTATTTAGTTTAGTTTATTTAATTAATATATTTTGTCATTCCTTGTCACCACGTTGTCTCCCTTTTGTTACGAACTTCGGAGCCGGTTCGTGTAAAACGAGTCCTATATTGACATAACCTGGCTGCTCAGCAAGGAAGAAGCCACTGCTCCAAAACCGCCATAAAAAAAAAGCCAGACTATGGAATGTACTTTTGGAAAAATGTCCTCTGGTCTGTTGAAACAAAATAGAACTGATTGGCCATAATGCCCATCGTTATGTTGGGAGGAAAAAGGGGAAGCTTGCAAGCCGAAGAACACCATCCCAACCGTGAAGCACAGGGGTGGCAGCATTGTGTTGTGGGGTGCTTTCCTGCAGGAGAGACTGGTGCACTTCACAAAATAGATGGCATCATGAGGTAGGAAATTCATGTGGATATAATGAAGCAAAATCTCAAGACATCATTCAAGAAGTTTCATTACACTTTTATGCCGACGTTTACTAACACCGGCCATATTCAACAGGCGTTGTACAATTCAGCTTAAGACATGAAGCTAGCTAGCTAGGTAAACATTGAACCTAGCTAGCTAGCAAACAAAGTGTAAGATCACACACATCACGTAATGTTAGCTAACGAGCCAGCCTGCTAACGTTAGCTAGTTAAACAACAATGAACATAGTGCCAGATGCACAATTAAGGGCATCCTGTTGGGCTGTATCACCGCCGGGTATGGCAACTGCACCACCCACAACCGCAAGGCTCTCCAGAGGGTGGTGCGGTCTGCACAACACATCATACTACCTGCCCTCCAGGACACCTACAGCACCCAATGTCACAGGAAGGCCAAAAATATAATCAAGGAAAACAACCACCTGAGCCACTGCCTGTTCATCCCGCTGGGACCGAAAGACTGTAAAACAGCTTCTATCTCAAGTCCATCAAACTGTTAAACAGCCATCATTGACACAGAGAGCTGCTGCCTACATACAGACTCAAAATCCTTAGTCACTTTAATAATGCCACTTTAATAATGTTTACATAATAATGTAATAATGTTTACATACCTTGCATCGTATTTCGTCGTCTAACGTAGTCTACACTGCTATCTGCCCAGCAGCTAGCTAAGCAGCTAGCTAACATCCACCGTCCACCAGCACTGTAGAAACTATTCCACTCAACTGAAGCGACTCGATTAGTGTAGTGTTAGCTAGCTACATAGTTGTCTTTGCTGTCTTCGTATCCAAGATAATTGTGTAGTTTAGAGTGTGTAGACTTAGAGTGATTTTCTTAATTTACCGAGGTTAGCTAGCCAGCTATTTGTCGTCCTTAACGTAGGAGATACTGCTAGCTAGCTAGCCAACAGCTAGCCAACCTCTACCGAATAGAACTTCAACTACCCGGTCAACATTCCGCTTCGCTCCACAGGTAGTATCACATTTTCATTTCACTTCATTACAGTACAACGGTTTGATTTGTTTGATCGTAGCTAGCTAGCTACATAGCCGTCTTTGTATCTAAGACAATTGTGTAGTCTAGAGCGATTTTCTAGGTTAGCTAGCCAGCTATTGTCGTTCTTTTAAAGTAACGTAACGCAATCAACACTGCTAGCTAGCCAGCTAGCCCCCGAATAGCAGCACTGTAGAAACTATTACACTCGACGGAACGACTTGATTAGTGTAGTGTCAACAACGCAGCCACTGCCAGCTAGCCTACAAAGTCAACAACGCAGCCACTGCCAGCTAGCCTACTCCAGCAGTACTGTATCATTTCAATCATTTTAGTCAATAAGATTCTTGCTACGTAAGCTTAACTTCCTGAACATTCGAGACTTGTAGTCCACTTGTCATTCCAATCTCCTTTGCATTAGCGTAGCCTCTTCTGTAGCCTGTCAACTATGTGTCTATCTATCCCTGTTCTCTCCTCTCTGCACAGACCATACAAACGCTCCACACCGCGTGGCCGCGGCCACCTAATCTGGTGGTCCCAGCGCGCACGACCCACGTGGAGTTCCAGGTCTCCGGTAGCCTCTGGAACTGCCGATCTGCGGCCAACAAGGCAGAGTTCATCTCAGCCTATGCCTCCCTCCAGTCCCTCGACTTCTTGGCACTGACGGAAACATGGATCACCACAGATAACACTGCTACTCCTACTGCTCTCTCTTCGTCCGCCCACGTGTTCTCGCACACCCCGAGCTTCTGGTCAGCGGGGTGGTGGCACCGGGATCCTCATCTCTCCCAAGTGGTCATTCTCTCTTTCTCCCCTTACCCATCTGTCTATCGCCTCCTTTGAATTCCATGCTGTCACAGTTACCAGCCCTTTCAAGCTTAACATCCTTATCATTTATCGCCCTCCAGGTTCCCTCGGAGAGTTCATCCAATGAGCTTGATGCCTTGATAAGCTCCTTTCCTGAGGACGGCTCACCTCTCACAGTCCTGGGCGACTTTAACCTCCCCACGTCTACCTTTGACTCATTCCTCTCTGCCTCCTTCTTTCCACTCCTCTCCTCTTTTGACCTCACCCTCTCACCTTCCCCCCTACTCACAAGGCAGGCAATACGCTCGACCTCATCTTTACTAGATGCTGTTCTTCCACTAACCTCATTGCAACTCCCCTCCAAGTCTCCAGACCACTACCTTGTATCCTTTTCCCTCTCGCTCTCATCCAACACTTCCCACACTGCCCCTACTTGGATGGTATCGCGCCGTCCCAACCTTCGCTCTCTCTCCCCCGCTACTCTCCCCTCTTCCATCCTATCATCTCTTCCCTCTGCTCATACCTTCTCCAACCTATCTCCTGATTCTGCCTCCTCAACCCTCCTCTCTTCCCTTTCTGCATCCTTTGACTCTCTATGTCCCCTATCCTCCAGGCCGGCTCGGTCCTCCCCCTCCCGCTCCGTGGCTCGGCCGACTCATTGCGAGCTCACAGAACAGAGCTCCGGGCAGCCGAGCGGAAATGGAGAAAACTCGCCTCCCTGCGGACCTGGCATCCTTTCACTCCCTCCTCTCTACATTTTCCTCCTCTGTCTCTGCTGCTAAAGCCACTTTCTACCACTCTAAATTCCAAGCATCTGCCTCTAACCCTAGGAAGCTCTTTGCCACCTTCTCCTCCCTCCTGAATCCTCCTCCCCCTCCCCCCTCCTCCCTCTCTGCAGATGACTTCGTCAACCATTTTGAAAAGAAGGTCGACGACATCCGATCCTCGTTTGCTAAGTCAAACGACACCGCTGGTTCTGCTCACACTGCCCTACCCTGTGCTCTGACCTCTTTCTCCCTCTCTCTCCAGATGAAATCTCGCTTCTTGTGACGGCCGGCCGCCCAACAACCTGCCCGCTTGACCCTATCCCCTCCTCTCTTCTCCAGACCATTTCCGGAGACCTTCTCCTTACCTCACCTCGCTCATCAACTCATCCCTGACCGCTGGCTACGTCCCTTCCGTCTTCAAGAGAGCGAGAGTTGCACCCCTTCTGAAAAAACCTACACTCGATCCCTCCGATGTCAACAACTACAGACCAGTATCCCTTCTTTCTTTTCTCTCCAAAACTCTTGAACGTGCCGTCCTTGGCCAGCTCTCCCGCTATCTCTCTCAGAATGACCTTCTTGATCCAAATCAGTCAGGTTTCAAGACTAGTCATTCAACTGAGACTGCTCTTCTCTGTATCACGGAGGCGCTCCGCACTGCTAAAGCTAACTCTCTCTCCTCTGCTCTCATCCTTCTAGACCTATCGGCTGCCTTCGATACTGTGAACCATCAGATCCTCCTCTCCACCCTCTCCGAGTTGGGCATCTCCGGCGCGGCCCACGCTTGGATTGCGTCCTACCTGACAGGTCGCTCCTACCAGGTGGCGTGGCGAGAATCTGTCTCCTCGCCACGCGCTCTCACCACTGGTGTCCCCCAGGGCTCTGTTCTAGGCCCTCTCCTATTCTCGCTATACACCAAGTCACTTGGCTCTGTCATAACCTCACATGGTCTCTCCTATCATTGCTATGCAGGCGACACACAATTAATCTTCTCCTTTCCCCCTTCTGATGACCAGGTGGCGAATCGCATCTCTGCATGTCTGGCAGACATATCAGTGTGGATGACGGATCACCACCTCAAGCTGAACCTCGGCAAGACGGAGCTGCTCTTCCTCCCGGGGAAGGACTGCCCGTTCCATGATCTCGCCATCACGGTTGACAACTCCATTGTGTCCTCCTCCCAGAGCGCTAAGAACCTTGGCGTGATCCTGGACAACACCCTGTCGTTCTCAACTAACATCATGGCGGTGGCCCGTTCCTGTAGGTTCATGCTCTACAACATCCGCAGAGTACGACCCTGCCTCACACAGGAGACGGCGCAGGTCCTAATCCAGGCACTTGTCATCTCCCGTCTGGATTACTGCAACTCGCTGTTGGCTGGGCTCCCTGCCTGTGCCATTAAACCCCTACAACTCATCCAGAACGCCGCAGCCCGTCTGGTGTTCAACCTTCCCAAGTTCTCTCACGTCACCCCGCTCCTCCGCTCTCTCCACTGGCTTCCAGTTGAAGCTCGCATCCGCTACAAGACCATGGTGCTTGCCTACGGAGCTGTGAGGGGAACGGCACCGCAGTACCTCCAGGCTCTGATCAGGCCCTACACCCAAACAAGGGCACTGCGTTCATCCACCTCTGGCCTGCTCGCCTCCCTACCACTGAGGAAGTACAGTTCCCGCTCAGCCCAGTCAAAACTGTTCGCTGCTCTGGCCCCCAATGGTGGAACAAACTCCCTCACGACGCCAGGACAGCGGAGTCAATCACCACCTTCCGGAGACACCTGAAACCCCACCTCTTCAAGGAATACCTAGGATAGGATAAAGTAATCCTTCTCACCCCCCCCTTAAATGATTTAGATGCACTATTGTAAAGTGGCTGTTCCACTGGATGTCAGAAGGTGAATTCACCAATTTGTAAGTCGCTCTGGATAAGAGCGTCTGCTAAATGACTTAAATGTAAATGTAAATGTAAT